>NW_015386141.1:774752-784762 GCF_001527695.2 Protobothrops mucrosquamatus
AATGGGTTTTAGTTGTGTGTCATGTTTTGGGTCTATTCAGTTGTTAAAAAGACTGGTGGGTTATTCACACAGAAATTGATGATTAATATAATAGCTAACCAATACAAAAAATGCTTTTCTCTTGTGAGATTAGAATTAAATGCCTTTGCTCTTTTTCAGCTGAACCACTGAGTAGAAAATGATTTATCAGCTCAGTATGAATATATATGTATGTATGTGACAAATACACCCCACCCACCCATCTTTGAATTAGTGTAGTATTGGTGCAGACTGGGGGGGAATCCTTGAAACACATGGAATCAGAAAGAGATCTTGTGCCTCCTTGACACTTCCAACCACACACTTCCAATCTTTGCCCATCCCCAGATGTAACTCTAGTGTGGGTCAGAAGTCACCCACCTGAACCATTCACATTTCCAGAGCTTTAGCCAGTAGATGCTGGAGGCTGTCGGTAGGTGCTAGAAGAAATGTGTGACAAAGGATTGAGTAGTGCTGCCAGTCTTTCCTGGTCCATGTTGGCCAGGTTTTTTGCCAGATGATATCAGAGGGAGTACTCCAAATTGAGCAGTACTCCAAATAGGCAAACAGGATGGCCTCTTTGTTTCAGGGAAGTGAGTTTTGGGTTCTTTTCCCAGACCTGAAGTAATCATCTAGTGTGGAATCCTCTATTGTACCTTCCATTTTTCTAAGGTTGCTTCTGTTACTGATAAATAGAATTCACTGGATATGTGTTTTAAGGTCTATATTTCTTTCCAAACATCCATGGGCCCAGTAGAGACAGAAAATGAAGTACTATAGGTAGCAGTATCCAGACAGGAAGTTCTATAAATAGTAGGAGAGCTAAGAAAGAAAATTATCTCTTTTTCAAACTTTCAAATGTATCTGAGTGTTGTGTGGGAAAGGCAAACAGATAGAGGCCACTGTAGCTGGAGTGTTGAACAGATAACAATTCATTTCATAATTCCTGACTAAATAAGAGCTAGGGCAAAGAAGGGAATAGAAATGTGTACTTTGAAATCTGTTGTGGCTGCTCTTTTCCTGCTGGAAAGGCATATGATATAATGGCCCCTAGATGGCAACACAACATCTTGCAAAGCATGTCCTGGTCCCTTCACAATAACCTTTTCTAATATGTCTTTTAAAAAAGAAACGACAACCAAAAAGCTATATACATGCTTTAAACAAAGCATAAAGAAGTGAATAAGAAAGACTTGGACCACCAGCGAGAAAATGTTCTGGTAAAGTTTCATAGAGGACTGGCTCTAAACATCATACAATATTAAACTCCTACTTTTGGTACCGTGTAGCATTTGTCCAAATGTATGTAAAGGAATTAAACAACTATGGTATTAAGGTCTGTACTTCTCTTTTCTATACTCATTTGTAAAAAAGGGTAGCAATTCATGACATGGATTTTTTAAAAAAAAGAACTAATGGTCCAAAAAACATCTTGCAATGCAACTCCTCCACATTATTTAACTATTGTCTATTTCTATCATTTTTCAAACCTGGAACGGTCTATGATTTCTCATCCAGAGTCTTCATAATTAGGCTGGGACTTGCACTTGCCATAAATGAATTAAGGGTAATGTGAATGAGCCCATCCAGATTATACAGTCTATATATGATGCCATTTTTCCTCCTGAATACAATGCTGGTTGTCAAGTCCTTGATTGGATTCTAGAAGACACTTCTTGATGCGCCAAAATGCCCCTTGTAGTTATGCCCTTAGGTGGTCTCCAACAATTTAAACAATTTCTTTTTCTTTTTAAAGTTCACATTAGTCCCCTGTGGGAGGCCTTGGTGATTATAGGTACCTAAAATGGATGCATATCCTATCCTATTTCCTTCACAATAAACACACAATTACTGTAGGGCCATAAAAGAAATAAGGTAGTTACAAACACTTAACTGCACATTAACTGGTAATTAGCAAGAATCCAAGAATCCTGATTACAAATCTTCAAAGAAATTTTCAAAGCCGTGTTTACTTTTGCAACCTCATGTTCCTTTTGGTGAATTAACAAGAGAGTTAGATGACATAAATGTAGTTCAGTGAAAATACTCAGAGCCCCAAAACCCAACTGTAATAGCTTATGGCATCTCTTGCATAGTATAAACAGTGTCAACTGCTTTATCATTTTCAGTAAACATAATCTTCAGAAATAAAAGGTTTTGTCAAACCTTTGAAGAAAAAGAAAGCAAGAGTTAAATGAGTTTTTGTATACATTTTTATGTACCAGAGGGAGTAGTAAGGGTATTGTGTGCATGTACATGCATGCCTGCATATGCACAAGCCAAACAGGGATTTTGTTATCTTGTTGAAATACCTTATAGCCTAAAGTATTTTAATGGTCTTTAAACAGCTGTGTTGCTAGTGATAACTTGCTGACTAATGGGTAATCTGTTGTATCCTACCGTAGTAAGAAGTTTGGAATACAAAGCAGACCTTTGCTTCAGCTTCTTTAAATGGATAGAAACATGCATACTTTCACCAAACCTCAACATATAGGTCATTTATTTCCAGATCTTCCTTCCAATACATGAGATGTGGATATAAAAGTTATCTCATTTTAATTTATTTTTGAAGTAAAACAAGAATACATAGTTACTAGTTCCCTATCACAGTAACATTTTTAATTTTGTGGCAACTTCCAGGGACAGGTTGCGGCTGTGAGATCTCAGACATATGCATCCAGATCCCTACATTTGTATGATTTCTAAGAATCCAGGCACTAGGAGCAAGTAGAAGAATATAGTAACTAATTATTCCACTTCCAAGACTCTGAACTGTAAGAAGAACAAAACATAAGTACTTCATTTTGCCTGCAAAGATAGCGCACAAGAAATACAATCCTGTTCAAAAAGTCAACTTGAGCAGGCTTGCTCCCTAGAAAACACATCTAGAATTGTATCCTACTTTCTCTGGACAAACCAGGGTGTTTTTCTTACCCTGTTATTTTTTCTGCTAGGCTTCTATCTCAGCCACCCTGTTCCTCACGATCTACCACTCCACACCCATTCAGCCTATCTTCTTTTAGAAGTAAACTTTCATTCCTTGGTAAAATTGTTTAGAATGTCAGGAAACCTCTTCAGCAAACCAATTTGTGGTCTGCTATTCAGACATTATAAAAAATGCTTTTCAGTCTATAATTCTGAATATTTTTTAGTTGTACTTTTTGTAATGCAATGCCCAAATAGTACAGAAATAACAATTGTTTCAGTGATTTTCATCATTACATATCAGAACCCTGCTTTCAAATTATTTTTTCTTGATAAAACAGATGTTAACGATTAGGAAGCACATTTCACTTTCAAATAAATCTTCAGATGACTAGTGCTCTCCCTGACCTGCTTTTCGTAACCTGCACAATTATATGCAACTCTGAAGAAAATGGGTGCCTGATTTTCAGTGGATACATTTCCAGCTCAAAGCCTGGTTGCACACAGAAAAATAAAATCTGTGTTAGTTGAATGCACTTACAAATGTTTGTTAGAGTGTATGGCATTTTGATTCCAAGGTGGCATGTTGAGTAGAGAGAGAGAGAGAAAAAAACTTTGCCAGCATATTTTACTGAGCAGCTCCATGCCAGAGGCAGATTGCAAACTCCAGGAGGAGTGGAGGCCTGGACAGTTTTGAGCATCAAACAATTCCTCTGTTTGACAAGAGGAGGTAATCCAAATACTGCCTGAAGCAGAAAGGCAATCCACTTACCAATGTGGGGGGGGGAGGGAGCTTCCAAGGACAGAAGGAGAAGGAAGAAGAGGAGGTGGCCCACTTTATAGTACTTGCTGGGTTGGCAACCTTGATGGCACTTGAGGATTGCAGGGTAGCTTCCCAATCTAAATTTAAGGATATTGCTATCGTTAAAACTATAATTAGTTTCTTGACCCACTGAACATGAATGTGAATAATTCACATGAACTTGTATTAAATGAATAAACAGATGTGATTTTTGGATCTGAACCTCTTTCTGACAGCTGTAACAGCCTAAGCAAGCAAAATGTTCAAAATTGCAGACACCCAAATATTTCAATTAAGTAAAAATCTTCTGTGGCAAGCTTATGGGCAGAGCAATTCTCATGCTCTGTCAGAATGCTTCAGAGTTGGAATTCAAAGCCAAACAGCTGCAGGCTAGCAGGGCAGAAGGGATATCAAAGAGAGATTTGAATCTCTCTCCATCTCCTTATTTTTTTTTCTCTCTTAAAATTTAATTGTGAACCCCTGTGCTAGACTGGAAATAGCCAACTGTGGAGGCCCGCAGAAGATGAATTCAATTTTGGATATCCTCCTCACAGGCTGAAGCTTTTTTCTGTCATCAGAGAAGACATCTGGATAACACCATAGCCCAGGGGTGTAAAACTGCCGGCCCGCGGGCTGGATGCGTCATGGCGAAATTATGTCCACCCCATTGCCGGCAATGGAAAAAAAATCACGATATGTCACGACACGTCACGTGACATTGCGAGTTTGACACCCCTGCCATAGCCCATGGAGGGCCACCACAGAAATGCTACGTTAATTAAAGAAATTGTGCTAATAACTTGAGAGCATTGGGTATAATGAATGCCATTAGATGCAAAACATTAGGTTCTTTATTTTATTTGTAAAATTAGTACTATTATAAGTATTATTGTTTTCAAATGAAGAAAAAAGTAAAAATTCTGCAAATATGAGTATATAGTTTTACAAAACACATCTGCATATTTAGTTGTATTGTCACTGTAGGGTTAGGGTTAGGACTGTATTCTTCAAGTTGCAGTTTACAAATTGCAATTGCTACTGGTATTCTATTTGTTGGAGCTATAATTGCCTTCAAAAGGGTAAGCAAAGTGCCTAATACTTTGATCAACCACATCTGGCTGACTGTGGAGTTTTAAACAATAATTACATATTTCTGAATCGGATTATTAATCCACATTACAAGTTAGTATGTATAGAACAAACCATTTATATGCTTGATTATACAGTTTTAGATATTGATGATTATAATCTAAATATATTTTATTTAATGTAAATCTTTTCCTAATTGAATTCCATCATGTTTCTTGGATTTCATGTAGGCAAAGGCTATGCTGCTTTTAAGGAAGAACACGATGTTGCACTAAGTATCATAATACAGTTAGCTGTCACTTAGCCACAGTTGGGACTGGCAATTCTAATACAAAGTGCCTTAATTGCTAAACAGAAAATTCAATGACCATGATGGGCTTACAGCACAGGTGTCAAACTCACGACGTATCATGACTTTTTTTCCCATTGCTGGCAATGGGGTGGGTGTGGTTTTGGCATGACGCATCGCGACTTTTTTCCCATTGTTGGCAATGGGGTGGGTGTGGTTTTGGCATGACGCATCCAGCCCACGGGCCCGGCAGTTTGACACCCCTGGCTTACAGTGTTACTTCCCATTTGGTCATTAAGCGACTCACCATACTCATTAAGTGAGACATCATGTGACCACATGTTCTGATTTTACTTCCACATTTTCCATTAACTCTGCTTGCCAGAAGCTTGTTGTGAAGCACACAAATGGTGATCAGACTACAGACCAATACAAAGATTGGTCAAAAAACTTTTTTTTACACCATTGTAGCTCTGGTCATTAAGCAAGGCAGTCAGCAAGAGAGGACTATCTTAACTTGGAGAAAAATAACCTAGGATTCATTAGAACTTTTTATTATTACTTAATCTAATTTTGACTGTATTGAGTATGTAGGATTACATTTCAAGATGGACAGTGTTTAATATTTATTTGTTATGTATATGTAGGGGTGTGGGTCTATACATATGTTGTATATAGTATGTTTAAGTGTGTGTCATGTATGTGTTCACTTTGACAGCGGGCAACTAAATTTCATTTTTGATATGTGCTGTTGTGCCCACAGTAAAAAAATGACATCTCATCTCATCTCATCTCATCTCATCTTATCTTATGAAGAGGTTGTGTTTTGTCTCAGTAAACCATGTACACCAAAAAACCAATTAGTGCTGCTGCAATAGCTTTGCAAAGATAGATACATTGACAAATACATTAAACTGGTGAACTCTCACCTTTGTGAAAACAGCACAGGAAACTTACACCAAAGGACAATTTTACATAATTGATGCTCTTTACAAGTCTAACATCACAGCTTCTAAGATTTAGGCTTGAAACAGTCTGCCAATTTCTTTTTAGACAAGCTGCTTGGAACATCTACCAACATGACTCTTCAAAGAAAGGTACTAGATCAATTTTTTTCCTTGAAATATTTTTCAGGTGCTACATCAACCGCTGAGAAATACCTCCAAGTAATGTAGCAGTTGCCAAAAAGAATTCACCTCTGGTAGATTAAATAAAATAAAATAAAATACAAAGTGATGGTACTACTGAAGATTTCCCAGAAGAGCTACCAGATTGATTCCAGCATTAGTCCATATGGATAATCAACTATAATTTCCTCAAAGTTACTGCTTTGAAAATAAAGATATCAATGTTATAGCACCCTTGCAATGCAGAAAAACATCTTGATTAAAACTGCACCCTTAGGTGGTGTATTACATTACAATCCAAAGGTTCACTGACTTTGACTTTTCAAGCTTTGCAGTCCATTATACTACTCTAATTAGCTCTTCCTGTTTAAAATTTATTCTTGACAATTTTTTTCTGGCTTTAGGAAAGCAGGTTAATATTGATGTCAGTTCTGTTTTCATGATCAGATAGAATATGCCAATATTAATAATGTCTAGCCATAATCAGATCACATCCTGGTCCTGACTGCTGCCTGGGACTTTTGCAGGGCAAAGAGACCCACTTGCAAGATCTGTCATCTGGGTGATTCCAGCAGGTACTTGGGGATTTTCACAGCCATTTGATAAGCAGTTTCATTGATTGCCAGGTTAGCCATCAGCAACAAGGGGCCTCCTGGACTCTTGATCTTATTGCTCTCCAGGGGCTTCTCTCTGTTAATCTTGGTTTACTGAGGGACTCTGGGAGATGAAGTGACATAAATGAGGTCTGAAGGACTGAAGCTTTAGTGGAGAAAGATGAAAAGTAGTGGAGAAAATGAAAAGTAATGAAATAAAATTGATTTGAATGATCTAGTCATGATCTAGATGAGGGCAATGCAGCCCTTCTGGTTCTACTAGAACTCTCACAACCTTCAGTATCACCTCTCATGGTATCCTTCTGGAGCAGTTTGTAAAGGACAGGTCTTGTATATATGGGTCTTTAAAATTAATGCTTACTCATTTTTTCCTAGCATTTATCTTCTACTTTAATACCTGACATATCTATATCCAGAGATTTCCTTATATTTTTGCTTGAACCAGACTTTTGCTTCAAGTTGTAGTTTCTGAGAAAGCATTAATCTGCAACAAAGAATCATCTCCTCCTCCTCCTCCTCCTCCTCCTCCATTACTTCAGGTGTTGAGGGAGATACAAAGTTCTGATTCTTGCTCTCCTGGTGGCCTCAACATTGTTAATTGATGTTGTTGAATTGTGTTTTTGATGTTGTCTATCTAACCTTTAAAAAAAATCTTTTATCCTTTTTTTTTTGCAACAAAGAATGGTTCCGCATAAAACATAACATTGTAGGCAGCTTGTTGCTGGTGCTGCGGGAACCTGTTTGAAATCAATGTTGGTACCAAGCAAGGACTTTGGGAAGCAGTTCCAAAAGGTTCCTAGTTAAGAACTACCATTAAACCATCATTTAAATCTGTTTTCTTATATCAAAATATTTTGGCTTTGAGGTTCTTACTAACTATTAACTTATTGCTGTGAAACTGCATTTGATATATTATCTAGTGTTGATTTCTGAACTATTCCTGTGCAACGAGAATTTTTTTATTCTGTCTGAATTAATAACCAATGTGAGATTAATTACTTCTTGCTGTCACCTATCTAAAAGAGAAGTCCTTTAAATCTTTAAATTCCTTTTAACCTGGAACAGCAGGCATGTGCAAAGGGGAAGGGGCTTTGATTGCGTTTCCATGACTGCCATCATGCCTGTTTTTTTCACCCAGACACAATTTATCACATATAATCTGTTTATTTTATTTTCATGTGCCTTTGAGATCTACCAGTTTCAGGAGGGTATAAAGAAATCTTCCTACAAACTTGCCCCCTACAAATTCCATGCAAATCCTAGCGTCCTTTTGTGTCCCCCACTTCCCCTAGAAGTTTCAAATTGTGGTTATGTGATTTTAACACTTTTAGGATTTAAAGACATTCAAAGCAGAAAATAAAAGCTTTATCCTCTGCCTGAAAATCCTCTGCCCTGTCATTTCCATGATACTTCCTTCCCCAGTTCATTTCAACAAATCTCTACCTTCTGAATGGATGGGTGACCTTTCTTTCAGCTCTGTATTACACCTCCTAAAAACTATGTCATACATGTGGTGAAGCAGCCTTCTCCAACCTAGTGCTTTCCAGATGCACTGGATTAACATGGCAAAAACACTTAGTGAACTGAGTTATTTAGATTCTTTCCTGTCTGATTTCAGGCCTAGCTTTGGCATGAAGATGGCTTTGCTCTGGTAGATGATCTCTGCAAGAGACAGACATTGGGGTGCAATCCTGGATCCCTCAATTGCTTATGATACAATGGATCCCAGCAGGTTTTGGAGTGCTTGAGAGAGATGGGGGCTACTACTGCTTTGCAGTGGATCTTGTCTTATTTCTTTCAGCTCAATCAGAAAGTGATATTGGAAGATTTCTGCTTAGCAGCCTAACAATTATGGTGGAATATTTTGCAAGGTTATAATTCCTATATCTGTGGGAAATACTATAAAAGGCATTTTGGAAGGGGTATGGTAGCTACACCTGTTGGCATTCCTTAAAAGAAGATGTACTCAAAACAGGAGACATGTGGTCCAGGAAAGTATGCATTTGAATTAAACAAATGTAAAAATAATGTTTACAGGGTGTAACAACTGTGTTACGGCCTGTTAGTACCTCCTTAGGTCAAACAGATTGTTTCTAGGGCTGATGCAACTTCCATGCAAGCATAGAAGAGGCATAGTTGCTTTATCTTCAACAGGTGCAGCAAGAGTACTCACACCCCTCTCTGAGCAGCTGTGCTTCAATAATACTGTATGGAGTGATTTGAATCTCCCTGACAAAATTTAGTGGCACAATAGTGAAGGAATCGGCTAACATTTGGCCTAAAATTTATGTATATTGTTTGAAAAATATTAGGACATATCTGATGACTAGATGAAAGCAAATACTTATATATAATTTTCAAAATGAGAATAAATAGGATTCAGAGAATTATAGAGGAGTTAGGTTGACAATGATACCTTACAAAGAGTTAAACTTATAGTCTGTGAACACCTTGAAAACAGTACAGTAATTTGCAAAAAATAAGCATGGATTTGTCAATAGTTTTGATCAACTAACTCTGTGTTAGTTATGTTTTCGATTGGTGGCCTCTTTAATAGATTGTGGTAAAGCTATTGGTATAATACATTTTGATTTCAGCCAAGCATTTAATAATATACCCCGTGGCATTCTGATTAGCTAGGTAGTTAGCTTTGCACTGGGTGGCACGGCAACTAATGGGATAAAAGGTGGTATAAACTATTTTCATTAATTATTCCTCTAGTTCTCAATACTTTTATTATTTATTTTGATGAACAAATAAAGGAAATGGTTGTTAATACTGAGATATCACAAAACTGGGCTGAATAGATGGTAGCAGAAATAAAATTCAAAGTGAATGTCAAAGATTAAAGAAATGGGCGGAAAGGGACAAAATGAAACTGTCTGTCTGTCTGTCTGTCTGTCTGTCTGTCTGTCTGTCTGTCTGTCTGTCTGTCTGTCTGTCTGTCTCTATCTATCTATCTATCTATCTATCTATCTATCTATCTATCTATCTATCTATCTATCTATCTATCTATCTATCTATCTATCTATCTATCTATCTATCCAGGGCTTTTTTTCTCATAGAACACCCAGAACGGAGTTCCGTCACCTTTTTTGGATGGAACCTTGTAGGATAGTCAAAGCATGTTGTATGACGTGTGTGAG
>NW_015386141.1:785339-793632 GCF_001527695.2 Protobothrops mucrosquamatus
CCAGAACGGAGTTCCGTCACCTTTTTTGGATGGAACCTTGTAGGATAGTCAAAGCATGTTGTATGACGTGTGTGAGTTCTGGCACCTTTTTCTTAAAGAAAAAAAGCACTCTCTATCTATCTATCTATCTATCTATCTATCTATCTATCTATCTATCTATCTATCTATCTATCTATCTATCTATCTATCTATCTATCTATCTACCTACCTACCTACCTACCTACATCTATCTATCTATCTATCTATCTATCTATCTATCTATCTATCTATCTATCTATCTATCTATCTATCTATCTATCTATCTACCTACCTACCTACCTACCTACCTACCTACCTACCTACCTACCTACATCTATCTATCTATCTATCTATCTATCTATCTATCTATCTATCTATCTATCTATCTATCTATCTATCTATCTATCTATCTATCTATCTATCATCTATCTAATTTTGAAACTGCCCTGAGCAGTGTACAAATAAAATATTAAAGGATAAAAACTGTAGATAAAATTTAAAAGGAGGAAAGGATAATTAAAATTCAACATTAACAATTAATTAAAAGGTAGGCGGAAGGGTTTCCAGTGCACTAACCAGCCCCATAGGTGCATGTTTATTTGTGAGCCAAAGCAAGGCAACAGAGCCCTATTTTCACATCCTTCTGAAAGACTGGGGGAAGAGTGTTCCAGGGAGCGGGGGCAATGGCAGAGAAGGTTCTCTTCCTGGACTCCGCCAGATGCCAGTCAGAATTCTTTAATTGATGAGGTCCGCAATCTACATTTTCCATTTACTTAAATATGTACTCATTCCACTATGACTTTTTTGTGTAAGAAATGCACAGAAAAATTTAAGAAACGGTAAGCAAATAATAACAATAATAAAAGAAATAAAATAGAAAACCCTGAAGTAAGAAAAAGGATACATTATATAACTAAATCTGGTTTATACCTTACCTCATTCAGGTTTTAAAAGAATTATGACCACTCTCTAAACAGCTCACAAACACTATCTGAGGTCCTGACCCACAGTTTTAAAAATAGTACCTGCAGAATATTTTCCCCCATGGAATGCTTCATTTAGAACAGTGTTTCTCAACCTCAGCGACTTTAAGATGTGTGAATTTCAATTCATGCTGGCTGGGGAATTCTGGGAGTTGAAGTTCACACATTTTAAGTTGCTGAGATTGAGAAACACTGATTTAGAATGTTCATCCTATAGAAAACAAAATTCAGATGCCCTTATAAAGAAATGATAGCTTCACAAAAAAGAATGATAGTTGTGAAAAAAAAAAGTTGGAATAAGAGTTGATTGAGAACTGAATGTGAATCAGCAGCATTGTAGAAACAGAAAACATTAAGTTAAACAACCTAGAATGGAATTTACACATTAAACTATATTACATTTTGCTTAAATATGGCTTATTGAATAAGTCATAATTATTCACCTTCACATGTCACATTAAGCCACTAGCTGTGGTTTATATATTTTAATAGATATATTAAATCACTAAGCATAAATGAAACATAAGGTGATGTAAGGAAAAGATACATCTAATAGAAATAGTGGAACTTGTGGAATTTGTTGTAGCTAATTCCCAGCATGGTCAGGTTATAATTGTTTTTAAAATGATCATCTTTGCTAATTAATACACACAGAGAAATGTTGTTCTGAGTTAGGGCTTCTCTTATTTTAAAGACTCGATGACCTCCAAGGTCCCTTCCAACATTATTATTATTATTATTATTATTATTATTATTATTATTATTATTATTATTATTATTATTATTATTATTATTATTATTATTATTATTATTATTATTATTATTATTATTATAGTAGATACTTCCTAGAAGTTTCAACTCTGTCTCTATCATCACCTTCACAGAACTTTTGGCTTCTCAGTTCACAGATATTACTATAAATAGTGTGTAAGATTTTTATGCTATCTTTACTAATAAACAGGTAGGTCATAAAACATGACCTTTTGCCAGATTCCCATCCCTTTCAGGATGTACTACAGGCCAAAGATGCTACATTTCAAACAGATTGTCACCTATTTCCATAGAATAAGAGCTGAAACAAAAATCTCAGGTAGTTAGCAATTCTACCCTGTTATTTCCAAAGCAATGGCTTTCATCCGTTGCTTCAAAACCTTCAAGGAAAGATGTTCTGAAGGTAATTCATTCATTATTCTTCTAATATGTCCTATGACCAAAGTTCTCAACTAGAATTTTATTTAAATAAAATATTTTCTAGAAGTCCTGGGAAAAAATATATATAAAAATGAAAACAGTAGAATCCTATTAATAATAAACAGTTCAGAAAAATATAACCCGTATAAAGTTTACTGTATAGCCTTGGATATCTGTACGTGTTGCACTTCTTTTACAATTTAAAGTATTTTCTGAATTTTTAATTCAAATTGGCCAGTGAAATAATTTAACAAATTACTTTCTCCTTCACTTGATCGGACAATTGCTTGTATTAACAGTTGAATTTACTCTGATAAAGTAGATATTTTTCTTGGATTATTATTAACTATTATTATTATACATAACATTGTGAGATCACAGCCACCAGCTCTTTGCTGGTGTTGGCCTTCATTCACACTAAGTTCTTGCCAAGAACCTAGAATGTTGTAATGTATCAGTGTAGTATACTGTATGTGTGGATCCAAGCAGTGTGGCCTTTTGTAACTGACAGATGGAAATTTTGTCAATGTTTAGATTTTCTAAGTGCTGTCCCAGGATTCTTGGTAGGGTACCCAGTGTACCAATAATCAGTGGGACCACCACTGTGGGTTGTTATTGTTATTTTGCTAAATGCGATTGCAGTATTCAGTCAGCAGAGGGCACAAGAAATGCAATAAATTTAGCTTCAGAATCCATGTAGTCTTTTGTAGACAGACTGTAAGACAGCTCCTTTAGTAACAGCTTAGATATTTTTTTCAAGTGCTGCCTTGTTCCTAAGTTTGTTCTGATATTTTCATCCCCAGATGGACTACAACCCCTATCTTGTCCAGGCAGAAGAGCTCTAAGCTACCCAGGGCTGATGACAACATATCTGGAGAGTACTAGCCTAAGAAAAGTTCTACCAATAAAATAGACAGAAAACAACATTGAAAACAGGGCTTCCTCCCTTCCTTTCTTTGTTCATTCAATAGATGAACTTTCAGCTTGTTTTGATCGATCAGCTTTAATTATTATTATTTTAGATGTTATCTATGTACTTTCACTTTAGGGGCATTAATTAACAGGCACTGAAAATATTTCCATTGAGCTCATACTTTAATGAACTGAAAAACATCTGGAAATTGTTTTTACTGTGGATTGATGCAACAAGTGGTTCTAGACAGGATTGGGTCTCTCTCTCTTCACATCTGAAAAGAACACTATATTTCCACAGGAAAAGCGTGGTTTTCTTTCACAGGCTAAAGGGAGGGAATATATTTATGTCCTCTCTGTTTATTGGATCAACACAGATTAAGAAGCAGCCAATTAGCCAAGGAGGAAGCACACATCATTGAGCCCAATTCTTAACTTATAGCTAAACTCAAATGTCTACAGAGCAAACCTTCAAGAGGGCAAAGGATCCACAAGTAGCTACAATATGCCAAAATGACAAAAGGTGCATTGTGATATCATAACCCAAACCCTGCCCTTTCATACTTACATGATAATGTTACAAATGTGCCAACAAACAGAATGGAAGAGAAGAGTTATAGTTTTTTTAAATCCGTCCCCATCATCATCATCATCATCATCATCATCATTATCATCCCCCTCCCCATCCCCTTCTACATCCCCATTTTTGTCTCCATCCCCATCTCTTTTTATTTTAGTAGGAGAAATTTAATTACACTTGCCTTAGTATAGACCTAGTGCTGTTTCTAGAGCATGTCTGGAACTGGGAATATTGGGGCTCCTGAAAATCCTTTAGGCTACCTGCCATAGATCTGGAACATCTTTTCATTCTCAGGCTTTAGAAGCAATATACTAGCAGAGAGGTACTAGTGTTTTCAGGAGCACAAATTTATTCGTTTATTTAGAGAATTTATATTGCCGCCTACTTGCACGTGGTGACTTAGGGTGGTTTACAGTACATAAAAGCACAATATAAAAGAAATAAAAATAAAAATAAGAAAATAATAACCCCTCACCTCTCCACCACGGCAACAACACACATTCATACCAGCAATTTAATGGGCTCCATCCTGCTCTGTGTTCCCCAGGCCCACTGACAGAACCATGTCTTGAGGACCTTCTGAAAGAGTGTTAGAGTGGGGGCCAGTCTAATTTCCGGAGGGATGATGTTCCAGAGGGAGGGAGCCACCACAGAGAAGGCCCTTCTTCTGTGTCCTGCCAGATGCATCTCCTTAGGGGATGGGACCTGCAACATTCCTTGCCTCCTCACTCTAGTAGTTCAGGTAGATGGGACCAGCAAGAGATGGTCCCTCAGATAACCTGGTCCCAAGCGATGAAGGGCTTTAAAGGTGACAATCAGCACCTCGAATTGCACCTGGAAGCAAATCAGCAACCGGTGCAGCTTAAAACTGATTTCAGGAAATCTGTCATGTGGCTGCTTAAAGTTGACACCCTTCCAATTAAGCAGAAATTATGCATAATATATATGTGTATTTATGAATGAAGAGGAGCAGAGTATTAGTATTTTGTGGCTCAAGAGCCACTTGTCATCAAGAAATAAACTGCTTTGACATCTACACTATAATAATAATAATTAGTATGTTCCCTACTTTAAAGTGAGTCCCTTTAGAAATATTTACATCTGAGACCAACTCCTCCAGACTAAGATTTGGTTCTAGCAGGAAAATCCAGCTACACAAGTTTAATTGGTCAATTTTGTAAAGTCCAAACAACATAGTTCACTGTAGTTGTTTTCAGAGTTTAGCAGGGGTACATTGACTCTTATCTATTTGCCTCAAGAAATATCACCAGCATGCAAAAATGCCTTTGAACAATTAAGACTGCATACATACTTATCTGAGAATAAGCTAATTATAGAGAGTATGGTTTACTTTGGAGTAAACATGCCGAACCTCTTCAAGGGGCTTCAAGATAGGAAAAACTGTTCCATTTAAAATAGCAGAGTATACCTTGTCTTTATGTTTTAAAAATCCATTATATACTACATTCAGAATCAATAACTAATATTAATACATTGTGAATAGTCATGCCAAAAATCCCTGAATGCTATTTTATGGACTTTGGAAGAAATAGTAGAAACTAGGGATAAAGCTTATAAAGGCTCTCCAATGAAAATGCCTAGTTAGATCAAAGTAGCTTGGCATGAGAAATGAGTAATTCACAATGAATAATTCATCAATTGAATTTAGCATTTCATTGGCTTTGCAGAATCTCTATGAGCAGATGCCAGTTCTTTAAAACATCTTCATTATTCACATTTTCACTAACCTTCGTGTATATATGCTCATTTTTTTTTTGCATTGACTAAAATCTGGCAGCAAAAAGAATGGCTTGGGGTTTACCAAGTAGGGAAGGGGTTGTCTTGTGTCTTCTGATGTTCTGCAGCAAAACTAGGGGTACTTGTTAATAACTTTCCTCTCCTGCCAGGCATCACAGCCTGGGCTTCCATTCTATTTATTACTACTTGAAGGTTTTTTATCTGTGTTATTTATTGCCCCAAGCATTTCCTGGGCAGAGTTACACATGTATGTAGAAAATACCACACTCATTTGTATGCATGTACCTATTGCATCTGTTCCCATCTCAGCCCCAGATGCTTAACCTGCACAAGTCCTGAAGATGGGGGGGGGGATAACAATTTTAGCAATTCTTCTTCTTTAAAGGCAGTTCTCTCCCTACCCCAGGCTGCTAAAGGGAAAATGGGATCACAACCCTAAGCCTGTCTTTAAGATGTCTTAGTGCTGTAGTGAAAATGATTTGGTGTATTTCACCTGCTACTAATGGAGATCTCTTCAACACTGGCCAACTCCCCACTATTTGATGGAAAAATACATGAGTTTCCCGGTGGGCAAAGAATTTCCTTCACTGATGTTGGGAAAGTATGGATGGGTACATACATCTTTTGAATATCCTGGCCCTAATTCACAAAAGGCTTTAAAGATCAAAATTAGTATGTTCCAGTGGGCTGGAAATTCAATCAATTATTTGCTATTTGTTTACATCCCATCTGTTCTCCAGAACTTCAAGAACCAGAAGTCTGTGATGTAGGTAAAGCATTCTTATATTTGGGAACAGCAAAAATGTTATAGCAAGGCTTGATGTATATGTGAAATAATAATTCTTAAGCATACCTTAATAATTCTTAGTTCCTTAGTTAGGATTTGAATTATTAAGTTTCCAGTAATCTTAGACTATGAATCTAATCGTAGATTACTCACACATCATAAAAATAATATAACAACACCTTATAAAATTTAAAATGAAGTATTTGTGTTGTCCATCTGTTGAAGCTAACAGATTATCTTACTAGCCCGGGTATCTGTGTCATCATGATTGTTGTTACAAATGTGCTGGTTTGTCTGCTACAAAGACCATTTTGGGGAGGTGTATTAACTCCAAGAAATCCTATTAGATTACATATAGATATTAAATAGCAAATGGAGTCAAACAGAAATCTCCTGAGCTGTTTGCCTTACATGAAAATCAAGGAGTTCTGCTGTTGTCTCTCAATCCACTATTGAAATCAGTTGTGCCAATAGGAATGGAATCAGTGTAACAAAAGTTCCTGAAAGAACTGATTGCACACACATTACCATGAACATAGCTATCTGTGCTATCTGGGAAGCTACTTTTTTGCATACAGGATCACATGGAGAGCTGTCTCATAGGATAAGCAAATACAAGAACACTTGCACTTTCACCTGAATATATGGAAGATGGAGAATGATTGGGATGAAATTTTGTGCATGGCCTCACCCTCTTCCAACTTTATGCTCCCTATGTCAATGCCTGATTATGGCCCTGTGCTTCCAGTTGTTAAGCCAATCTAGTTAGAAGGACACAATATATAATGCAATTTATGCCTTCTTTATTTTACTTTCTCCTACTGAAGCTTCTCAAATGTTGATGTGTACTGAGGATTCCATATTTGGCTATAACATTTTATAAGTCCTTATTTTGGGATGACCCTATATTTATGTAAAGTTTTGAAACCAGCAACATATATTTGGGCAGAACTTATATATCATGACTGGAAGAAAACCTGAAGATTTCAAGCATATCATTTTAATTGTATAAACCTAAGATTTAAACTGACCCTTAATTATGCTAGCTGAGATAACTGAATTTGATTAGTCCTCAATCAGGTAGAGGATTTAGCATGGTGGTTGATTCAAGATGAAAAATTGCTGCAGATGTTCAGACTTGTAAGTGGTTTTTGTCCGAATAATACAGTTTTAATCATTCATTTTGAAATGTAATTTAATTACATCTGTTTACTCTTCAGAAGACTTAGCATGTATTAAAGTTTTTCTTTTCTATTTGCTTTAGAAGAAGCTTCATCCAGCCTAGTGCCCTCCAGCTAGTTGCACTACAACTTCCATATTTCCCAGGATAGAATCGAAGTTTCTAGCACAACTGGAAGGCTTCAAGTTGGTAAACGCTGCTGAAGTACGTGGGGCAAAACATTTTTCTCTTCCTAGAAAGTATAATCAATTGCTTTCCTCCCTAGGCATAGTTTGATTCTACAATACAGTTTCACATACAGATTTTAAATCTCTATTACTATATTTCTGGAAAGTAAGGTTCGAAAAATGATAGATAGGTAGATAGATAGATAGATAGATAGATAGATAGATAGATAGATAGATAGATAGATAGATGTAGAGTATATGTGATATATTTATCTAAAGAACACACATAATATCTCAGCTCCAAGCTGTGAGTTGTAAAGTGGGGGGAAGTTTAGTTTCTGAGACAAGAGAGTCAATCTGACAGAATTCTTTCAAGCTGTTAGCAGCTGCTAGCAGTGGTGTCTAAAGAAGAAGTAAAAAAAGTGAAGGATGAGATTTCATTTGTGCTGCTGTGACTGTCATTCCCCTTGTGGAACTATAGGCTGTTAACCACTATATTGTTTCTTCAGGGTATTGCAGAATTATACTATGTCTTGTTTCATGTTTTAGTTTATGAAGTGTCATTCATTTACTTCATTTGAAGCCCATACAGTGAAATCTCTAATAATTAATTAAATTATGATTTATATATGAATACTTTGAAAGGCAAATTAGTTGATACAGAAATGATGTATGGCATTGACCTTTGCCTTGTTGTTATTATATATATATATATAT
>NW_015386141.1:795685-798381 GCF_001527695.2 Protobothrops mucrosquamatus
ATATATATATATATATATATATATACAGTATCTTGAGTTTGGATGAATTTATTGGATCAGCTGAATGTGACAATGGATAGAAAAAAACCCTAATTGTCTTGTAGCCTTATTTTTTAATAACTAGCAAAGCATAAGTGGGGATTAAATAACTGCATTGGCAAACCATAGAGTTGGGAGATACATTTTTAAACACAAATAAACCAGGAAGGATTAAGATTTCCCTATCAAGTGGTCTCAATCTAGACAGAGTTCCACTTTTTTTGACAATAATAATGAGAGGATCAAGAGAGAGAAAAAGAGAGAAAAAAACCTGAGGCAATATTCACTATACATTTTATCCTGTTATTTAGTTTGCTTCTACAACTTTGAAGTTTTTTCTACATGTTCTCTGTACTTTATTAATTCAACTTTCAAACCAAACCCATAAAGAGTTGAAAACCCATCTATGGCTCTCTAACATATGTTTACATTTATGGAGAAAGGCAAAATGGTATCTATTGCTATTGAACTGGCATTTTTTTTTAAAACTAAAGAAGCAGAAACGTTATAGAAACCATAAAATCCCTTGCCTGAGGTGATTGCTTTGAGCTAGGTTCTGAAGTAGCAGCCAATTTCCTAAAACGTTTTCATATACCAGCAATAGATCACTCAGATTTCAGGGAAATGGTACTAGATCCTTTCAAAACAGCTAGCAATGGCACTGTCTCTGGTGCAAATTTCACATTTAAGCTCCAATCTCATTTTTCTGGGTGCTTGTGTTTTAAAATGGTTTGCATGAAATCTGTGGGTTATTTTTTGTTCTGTGGCAAGGCACTATGAATTGGTAGTTTCCTTCATTTTTAAAAAAACATCATATAAAAAGCATGAATTCAATTGATAGAGTGATCCCCAGAAATAGATTCCCAGAAATTTTGAATTCTAATTTATTTTTATTTCTGTAATGAAATCTTTAACTCAGGCTCCAGGCACTTTTCTGTAATTCATGGTATAAAATTTGCTCCAGAGGTTTTGTTATTCCTCCAGTAAAAAAACCATAACATATATTTAATTATCATATCAGTTCAATAATATTTACAGTTTAAAACAATGAATTGCTTTTTATTATAGCTATTATTTTTTCTGTTAAGAAACACATACTCTTCAGCAATACCAATTCTTGGTTTTGCTTTCAAAATTTCAATGAAAAAGATACGTTAATGTGAATCAGAACTGAAAGTGATCCACAGATACAGAATGCTCTATACCTAATTGCCATTCAGAATTGGTTTCCATAATCTCTTATCCTGGCATTGCAAATCCCATGAGTTGTTTTATAAATATGCATTTATTATATATAGACTCATTGCCTCAGAGTCATAGTGTATGCCTTAAAAAATGTGTGGGCTTTAAAAAGTGTTTATTTTGGAATGTAAATATTTCCTTTCAATGTAAATTTTTCAAAGTGGAAAATGTACTAAATTATCTAAATTATATCTAAAAATATAAACTAAGAACATCAGCCTCACACAGCCTAGCAAACAACTATAAACCGACAATGAAAGCACCTATTAAAATGACCACTAAACATCAAGAACAAAAAATGTATTCTCAATTAACTTTGCAGAACAAATGCAAACATTTGAATTAAAAGGCAGCAGAGGATAAAAAGGTATTTTTCTACTGCTGGAAAACTGGGCTAGGGAAGCCACCCAGGGGGACTTTGCGTAGAACAGAGCCCTGATTGAACGGCCTCTTCGAGGCTGCCTTGCAAAGTGATAGCTCAGCAAAGTCAAGCCACATCAAAGCAGGTGCTTCAAATACCTTCAGCTGCCCAGAAGACACCTCCACTGGCACTTTTGGCAAAGTGGCTGGTTGAAGCAAAGCACAAGTGAGATAGGCAACATACTGTACCTGATCAATATTAGGGCTGTGCAGTGGTTCATTTTCAAAGGGGCAAAGGTGTTTATGAGTATGTGTGGTCATGGACATAGCATCTGTCAGCAAGTTTTAAATCAAGAACTCTCCTGGTGGGCATCTCTATTTCCACATACCACATCATGCACAAGTTCACTGGATTCTGTGGGTATATAATTCTCAATGGAACTTGAACGTTATGCGAGCAATTTTGTAAAATAGATTCTATTAATGCACAGAAAGCAATACTGAAGAGTGTCTGCAAGCCACCACCCTTTTCTGGTCAAGATTGTACAAAAGAATTTATGCTACATATGTCCATAAATATATATGCTTGAATATAAACAGCTGGTGGCTTCTTCCAATCAACTGTTTAAGGTCACAGAACTGAGATTTTTAACTTACAGTTAGCGCTTTTTAGGGATCCACTGCATAGAAAAGCAAGTCAAGAATAGAAATCTTGTTTAAGCAATCTCTCTACACTGCAAGAGAAAGGGGAGAAAAAGAAAATCAGTGAGGCACAGGACAAACTCAAGTAATGCTGAATATGTCACTGAGAGGGAGACACTATGAAAGTTGTAAATGTGCAAATTGAATGCAAAGTTACTGTTAGATCGCGCAGGCAGTAAGACACGAGTCGAGTGACAGTCAGCTCTTGGTTTATTGGCAAGGCATAAGGTAAATCCGGACTGGTTCTCTGGGCCAGGGGAGCCCTCTTTTATGGGATTCCCCTGGCTTGTAATCACACAATTCCATTGGCTGGCAAGACCCCGTTGCTAGTTAGCCAACCAGCAACGGAGACC
>NW_015386141.1:801716-806210 GCF_001527695.2 Protobothrops mucrosquamatus
GCAAGACCCCGTTGCTAGTTAGCCAACCAGCAACGGAGACCCCGTTGCTAGTTAGCCAACCAGCAACGGGCATGAAACTGCATGCAGATGGAGAAGGGCAATCACCCTTAATGGGCGATCAATGGTGAAGGCAATCACCCTTAATGGGTGATCAGGATATGCATAGGGGATTAAGGGGGGGAATACAAGGAACACAACAGTTACTTTTTCATCTCCATTGTAATTGCAAATGGTCATTGTCTGAGGCAGTTGCTAAAGGAGAACTATCTGTAAATAGCTTCCTAGGTGGATTCAATTTGCACTATTTAGATACAATCCTGATGCACTTTTATTTTAATGAAATACTGAGAGTTAAGATATGTCACCAGGTCAGAGGGCCAAATGTCTTTCTGTAATTATGTTTGCAGGTACAGTAATCCTACTTGAGGAAAGGCTACTGTGAACCGAATTGCATATAACAATAATGAAGAGTATTGTGGCACCTGAAAGATTGTTGTGCTGCAGTAGCTGCTCCTCTGTTAGTCTCTGCATAGGGGCTATATACACAGAGTGCCAGATATTCATAATTGTGATCATTGAGAATAATGCAATCTCAATATCATAAATGGCTAAAAATATCAACTCTCCACTAATCTGTTGGGTGCACAAAAAGTCTTTCCCAAAACAATGATGTCTTCCAAATGAAGGAACAGTCCTTGTACCTGAGTGGATCTGACACTGAAATCAGAGACCTGAAAGCAATTTTGATATATCCCTGTGGTAGTTACATTATATTCATGGGTGAAGAAATGCTATTTCAAAACAGCAAATTCTGCTTTAGGAAAAGCATGGTGTCACTCTTTTATGCTTGAAAGGTTATTCTTTATTTTCTTTGGTGTGTTTTTATCTTGATCTAAAATCCTCCCTCCCTCATCTATAGAAGCTTTTTGGCATGACCAGGTGAATGTCAAATTATTGCTAAGACAGTAACATGATTTTGAAAAACAATGAAGGCTTACTACCACCGTGGGCACTGAAACATAAAAAAAACCAATAGCAATTTATTTTCTTTATTTTTATAAAGATGGGAAGTGATATATATTTAGGCATAAAACTGAGATGGGGATAGGAAACCAGGCAGTTACAATTGAATGACTTTTCTGTGGGCCCAACTATTTACCAAAAAGAAGAAATGTTGGCTTCCACTTCTTTGAGCTCCATTCTCATTAACTTACCCTTACTCATAGTGTCCTGACTTCCAAACAGATCTGAAAACAGATGAACATCAGTCTACATTATGCTTTAAATTGGATACCAAGGAGTTTAAAGAGAAATAGAAGTCATCTGGAAGATGAATGATATAGTCACAGGAAGAAATGGGACATCGTGATGCCCCATGCTAAATAGCACCTAAAATGTGGCTGTACATTGACATAAATTTGACTGGCTGCTGCTCTGTTTATTCATCATACTTAAAAGGTAAACCTGTAGCCTGATTTTCGTTTTTATTGCATTTCTTGTCTTCAAAGGTAAGTTAGGAAGACAAATGCAAACATTCTGGCAGTGAAGTCATTTGCCTGGCCTCAGACTGGATGGTTCCAGAAATGATACAAAGTATTTTCAAAATTTAGGTAGTGTTTAAAGTGGAATTAGAAGTCCCATAGTAAACAGACATTTCTAATCCACATGCTTATGTAGGAATGGTAGTATTTGTTCTAGTGAATCAAACGAAAGGGTTGCTTAATGTTTTCTGTTGATATTGATACTTCTCTACACATCGTGAATCTTCATCTGATCTGATTTTTTCTGAGGCAGATTCTTAAAATAAAAAGAACCTGCCCTGAAGGAATAAAATGCAAGAATGAACCAATTAAAGTAAGAATCAACTATACCCGCTTTCCCAAACCCCCCCCCCCCCAGCCTTGTGCCACTACTAATTAGAAAAAAAAAGTATTTTTGTCTTTTATATGACTCTACCTCATTCAATGTGACTCAGTGCAGGGTTTCATATTTGTTGTGTGTCTGTTTTCCTTTAGAGCTTTAGGCAGCATAGCTAGGGCAACCTTTTCTTTATCCTCCCAACAATAACTCTATGAGGTAGGTTTGGCTAAGAGATATCAGTCCCAAATATTTATTTAAGCTTTGTAGTCAAGAGGGGATTTCAATCTGCTCTTCCTCAGTACCAATCTAGTACTTTAACTATTACACCATTCTGACTTTCAAAGGTATGCTTCACTTTTTCTTGAACCTTTAAGATGGACTGTATAAGATAAATACATTATTTGTACTGTTCTATTTGACTCTTATCAGTATCTTCTGATTTTCCAAGGTCTCATCATTTAAGGAAAAGGTTGCTGATTAATGTTATTTCCCAATTTCATAGAAATGCAACCTTACATTTCCTGGAGACACTTTAAGAAGCCCTAAGCTATAACTTGTTTTATCAGGATTACGTGCGATGGCTCAGGCTTTGTTACAATCTGCTTGAGTACATAGTGATTCCTATCAGGCAGTTTACTCTAAACTGTCTCAGATCAAGTTTCAAGTTTTGCAGCCCGGAACAGATGTGATTTTCCATGCAGCATCACTGATTTAAAGAAACTTATGAAAGGGGTTCAAAATGCTTTGAAAACAACTCCAGGCTGCAAGTGAAGCAACACATCAAGTGTAGGAGCTGATCAGTTTCAAACACATTAACGAAAAATGTTGCCCCAACTGGTTGTTAAATAGCATCAAGATAAAAGAAAGAGACAGAAAAGTTGGTATATATATATATATAAAGCAAGCCTGTGTGGCAAATTAAATACATAGGAATATATAGTATATGTAGTGAAGAAGCTGTTTCTGTCCTCAGCTAGTTTTGTAAGCCATGGTACACAATTTTTTCTTTCGAAAAACAGTGCTTGGGCTTTAAGTAACATGATTTGGGACTATACTCCAAAAAGTAAGGGATGGAACCAGGCCAAAAATTAAATTTCATTTCTTTTGCTTAATTAAAATTAAAAATAGTTAATACGTCAATTCCTCATTCAGGTATGTAATAGTTTTCCTGTTTTGCCCTAATTGGCAAGAAATGTGATATATAGCTGTACAAGGGATATTTTAAGAATATATTTGGCCCTGAAGTTTCAGGTTGTCCACTTTTGTTCTGGGCCAATGAGAGAAATCAAATCTCTCTTACATTGGTTAAATGAACCAATGTACTGTCATTATATAACTTGTCATCTAAATGAACTAAGTTTTCTTAAATGATATTTTAAAAGATTTTTTTATCAGCTAGTGTTTGTTGTGTGAAAATAATTTGTGCAAACAAAAACAAAATCTTTACAGTAGCTTTAACAAGTTTCCAAACCATCTAGATCCTGGCTTGCAGCTTCTGGGTCCCTCATGGGACCCAGAAACTGCAAGCTGAAGATCTAGGTGGTTTAGAAAGCTACTGTAAAGATTTCATTTTTGTTTGGGCAAGTAATAACATAAATGAGATCTACTACTTAGGTTTTGTAAATGAGATGGATACAATCTACAGGAAAGTTAAAACTCAAGGTCTAGTTTAGAACAAGATTGATTGATTAATTATATACAATCAAATCATTTTTGACTCCTAGTGACCACACAGATACATTTTCTCCAGATTTTGGAGGATTCCAAAATCTGGAGGAGGAATTTCAGGGTTCCCAAGGATGCACTCATCACCATTGTGACTAATCTATTCATCTTGCTGCTGGTTATCCTTTTCTTCTCTTTCCTTCCATCTTTCCCAGCATTAGAGCAAGATTAGTGTTATATAATAGGAACTCCTGGATTATGTCTGGGACACAGAGACAGCAGTCAAGACCAGCTGCATTATGAATGATCATAAACGCGAATGTGAGTTCTTGTTTCTGGTCTGTCATGAAGTATGAACTCATCCATTGCATTTTATAATAAATATAATGTATTTTGTTCAAGAAGGTTTGGTTAAAACCATGAGTTTGGCTAATGCAATAAAAAACATAGGGTATTTATTGATGAATATAATTCATGCTTTTCAGTAATTTAATAATGAAGATTTATTTTGGCATGCCATGTTGTATTTCATAATCTTCCCTAACTTGGTACATTGTTATCCTAAAATATCTGGTATCCAGATATTTTGGGATAACAATGGATGTGTTGGCATAACTATAGAATTTCAGAATATTTTTAGAAGCTATCAGGTTGAAGAAGAAAATCAAATATATTGAAGCAAAAGTTCTAGTACAGGTAAATTTGAGTTATTCTATAATCTCATGTCACCTTTTATAGGAAGCTACCTGAAAAGACCTAATCATTTTCCAATTAAACTTTTCCCTCCTGAATTGTCCTAAATGTCCAGAAAAGAATTGAATAGATCAAAGACCCAGGTAGGTGAAGATATTGACTTATATATTAGACATTTGAAACATTAGACTTCTTCCGGCCGCGCGGGCGGTGTTGGGAGGGACTCGTCGCTCCCATGTAACACCGCTGCTGCGCGAGCTGCACTGGTTACCAGTG
>NW_015386141.1:806396-894291 GCF_001527695.2 Protobothrops mucrosquamatus
ATTATTATTATTATTATTATTATTATTAACTTTGCTAGCAGCAAGCACGTTCCCTTTGTTAAGCAACAAGATGCTGAGCAGCATGTTTTGAAATCTGCATTGTACATATAGAATTTCTCTCTTATTAGTGAAACTAAAATTATTTAGATTTGGAGGATGTATGGCTATATGTGGTGCCTAAAATTTAATTGCATGCCATAGAGTATGACCTCGCATTTTGTTATCTGAAGAATTCTTCATTTATTTTTTCCATTTTTTTGCCTTGTTTGATGGATAAATCTGGTACAAAAAATATTCCTGCTTTTATTCTGCCCTTTTTTACCATTTCAGTTCAATATGCTTTTCAAGTTTCCTCTTATTTTAAATGCAGTCAGTATCCATTCTCTGAAGAACTTTTGTTTATTCATATTACTTTGGGATTCTACTTTGAATTCTGCTCATCATCTGCCTGTTCAAACAGAGTCTTTTGTTAAGCTGGAGGAATCATTTTTGCAAGTTTGAAGTTGTTCTGTTCCGAAATAAGATCCCTGGGGCTTGATTTTGGAAGAATCTAAAATATGGAATTAAGCTCTGATCCACCCTAGACATCAAGTATCAAGCTGACCCATAGAATTTAATTTAGAGTTCCATATTCTTTACTTTCTACATCACATCTATCACTAGATATGTTTTCAACATCTACATTTCAAAAGGCATGTGTCTTCGCTTTTATTTCATAATTTATTTCAACACCTTTGAACATAAGCATCCATTCCTTGCTGCAGTGAATCCAAAATGGTGAAACATACATTGTGATGTCACATCATAAGTTTTGCTCTTTCATATCAGCATTGCAACATGACATGCAAACATATAGGGCACAGGTGTCAAACTTGCCACGTCACATGATGTGTCATGATGTATTATGACTTTTTTTGCATTGCCGGAGCTGGGGTGGGCGCGGCCTCCGTATGATGCAACCGGCCTGCGGGCCGGTAGTTTGACACCCCTGATATAGGGGGTAGGTTAGTGCTGTGATGTCACAGTGCACATTTCCTCACTTCTACCCTTTGCTTTTCCTGTGAACATCTATGGTTATTTTTTTGACCTGATGCAAACAGTAAGAACATGACAATCCTTGTGGGCTTTAGAACAATTGAATGGCTTCTATGAACAGGAAGATAATGCATTGGTTGCCTGTAGGCAATTGAAATATAATTGCTATCACCCCTTACTATATAAGTGAGGGTTGATGTGACTACCAGTCTGAAATATCTACTTGTTGTTTATCCCTGGAAAAGATGGATCTTCAATGTAATTCAAAACAATCAATCAGGACTTGTGGGGATTTCAGTGCTGACATATTTGGAGGGTTTCAGGTTAGAGAATACTACTGTTGCTTTTTCTTGTTTCTCAATATTCTGAATATGACTACACTTCAGATGGTGAAATAAACTTTTAGTAATTTTTTTTCATCAGTTTTGGGAAATATGACACTGTTTTCAGCTTCATAGGAAAATTTGGCCAGTTACACAGCTGCTGCTGGTTATCACGTCTTCATGGCTGTGAGTCATCCAGAATCAGTGGTAAATTCTAATGCATTGTGGGATTGTGGTATACAAAGGGCTGAGACAGCAGATCCAGCAGGAAGCCACTGAGAACTTGTTCACAATTATATCTATGTAATTTGATGGCTTTTTAACAGAAAAAGTATTGTTGATAAAAAGCCAAGAAACCTAATCTAACATTTCTTCTGTTCTCCTAGCTGGTTCTTGATTTAGGAGTTATGAAACAAGATGCAGCCATTAGTGCCTTCTAACCAACTTGATGAAGGGGATATTACTAACTTTGAACTGGCTTGATTTCAAGCATGTTATATACAACTGTGATTTAGTTGGCTTCCAGCTGCTGAGCATTTTTCAATCACTACGGATTTAGCATAATCCCAGATGCTATTTTGTCCTCTTATATATTACAAACAATAACATTCTAAGATCTTCTGTTTTTCTCTGTAGGACATTCCATCAAAATAGACTTCTTGTCTGGGCTACTGCTTGGCCCTGAAAAGATCCATCTAGTGTTTGCTTGTTATGTTCACATAATAGGACTAATGTAAAGCTATCCATGAGAGAGTACTCTCAATCCAGTCTCAGGAGAATTAAAAAAAAGAAATGAAGCCAAGGAACACACTTTTCATTAAAAATTAATTTGGAAATGAATTAAAGCTTCTGGAAGCTTATGTTAAGCCCCTGTAAACAAACATTATATGGAAAAATACACTGAACAGTGTTACCTTTAGGGCAACTTTCCTGACTGATGCTGATGTGTTGAATTTCAGCTTCTATAATTTTGCAGCCACCAATATACACATGTCACAGAGTAGGCCCCAATACTATTTTGCATTAAAATAAAATGCAGAAATACACAAACAAATATATGGAAATAAAAATGTATGGACCAGGTTGGGAAACTCTGCTATAAAGGAAAAAGCAAGTCTCACTAAAGGAGGAAAGACAAAATTCAGTTGTGGTTTGTTTTCCCCTTTACTCCAGTGCTGCCTTGACCTTTCCTAACAAAAACAAAATGAAGTTGGCTGCACTGAGAGAGTTTTCTAGGGTTTTCTTGTAGCAGACATGCTGATTCAAACAGAACCAGACTTGTGCGCTCTGTACTGGCCACATAATAGCTCCTTTGAGAAGCACAACCGAAATAGTGCAAGGAGCCATGGACTCTTAATTGCCACTTGCAGTGAGAAACTGGAAGCAAAGGATGATAGGACATATGAATAAGTGGTTTAGTAATACAGTTGCTAAAGGAACAGGGAAATGAAGCTGTGGGATGTTTTAAATGCAATATTCTTGCACAACTGTCATAGATAAATTTTTGAATGAAATTTTTTTATCTTCTGAACTGGTTTGAACTACGATAGCAAAATGGAGCCCAGAGGCTTTACATGCATTGTACTTTACCAAAAACTGTTGTAATAAGCCCAGTGTTTCTTTAAGGAAATTACTATATACTATATATGAAAAAGCATCCATTACTGAATGTTGCAAACATATCAGGGTATGTTGGTTTTCCTACAGAAAGGATCTTCATAATTTATGGATACTTATTTAGGTTTCATACCAAAATCAAAGCTACTATATAATATGAGGAAGCACATATCCATAGTCTATTTGTAAAGCGAGATTTGATTTTCTTTTTAAAAATATAAAGTGAAATATATGTAACACTAAATATATGTGATATATATTGTTTTGTACAGATCTATTGCTTGTAAACACTTTAGAATATGCATAAAACTATATATATTTGATATAATGCTTGTATATTTACACTAATAAAGACATTTATTCTAGGTCAAGACTGCCTGACTTTCTGCAAAGTTGCTATATATTGAGATCTGAGCCCAGAAAGAACTAATGAGCACCATATGTATACCTAACATAAAAATGAACATTAACAGTCTAAAACATCAAGGACAAAACCAGTAATTTAAAAGCAAGCATCATTCTTGCTACAACCTAAATTTGAAGAATGTAATTGATAAAGCTAAAACCATGTCCCTTCGGAGGACATTTCATGGGCCATGGGCCACCAAATAAAGGCTCTATTTTTATTCCCATTCAGGTGTTATATTGTCTTGAATGCTTAGTGTGTGACATTTCATATTAAAATCTCTTCTGTTGTATTGCTCCAATAACATCTGCAGAAGAAAGGTATGACACATACAGTTATGCATGTGTAGCCTTCCATGTATACTAGGGTACATTTCTGAATGTGCACAAAGCAAAAATGCAGACAACCAACCATATTTGAATGATGTTGGCAGGAGGGAGATTTTACTGGAATACTCACATAGGATCACTCAGGTTTCCATAAGGTGTGAGTGGAACCAATTACATCTACCAATCTAAATAATTTTCATAACAAATTTTCAATTACAATCTTCAGATCTAAGGGTACAAGCAAATTCAAATAGGTATAAGTAGTTGTTAAAAATAGTATAAAGTAGTTTAGAACTTTATTGAGCAAAACTATGAGTTTGCACTGAATTGAAATCCCTGGAAACCAATGTCTACTGCTGAGAACGGTGTGTACTATAATCCATCTTGATGGTGCTTATTGGCCTATTGGCCTTAATTGGAGTCTCTGGATAGGGCCAACTCAGAAAAAGCAGAATCCTAGGCTAGTTCTCAACTGTCAACAAAAGATTTTTCAGCCTAGCAGAAAATGTGGGTGAAAAAATGCTTGCTTCAGTATTTTGCCCCTTCCCCAATATTCTGCATTCAGTAAAGCAGAAAGCACATGGCATCAAAGTTTCTTTGCTGCCAGCAGAAAGGTAAAAACATTCTGATATGGGCAGAACAAAAGGAGTTGATAGACCACCCCAACTGTCTTGTATCCAAGCAGTTTTCAGGGATTGCAAATTGGGCAAACATTTTGAAAACAATCATTTCTCAAAGTTCATTGAAAAAGGAATGTTTCTACAAACTTCTTGTTTATATGAACAGATGTTAGTTGAATCTCAGGGAGTAACATATTCCATAATTTGGATACTGACACAGAGAGGTGCTGTCATCTTACCCAAGTTCCTGGAGAACCTGGACAAATATTTTTAGCAAGCTTTCTCAAGATACCTGGATCACATGGGTTGAGTTCACTATCTCCAGTATGTACTGATATTACCAGTTACTGTACCATAATAAGGCTTTATAAATAATGGCCTACATATACAATTGAGCTTAATAGTAGTAGAAAGTCAGTGTAGTGTCTCAGAATCAGTATTACTTTGCAGTGGTGAGATTATCTCACCAGCATTCTGGACTAGTGTTTCTAATTCATCTCCATAAGTTAACTCATGTAGTGTATTGCAGTAGGCAACTGTTGAATTAGGCATGAATTATCGTTGCCAGAGCATCTTGGTTGAGGTGGCCAGGACTGAGCAAAGGTTCTTATGGCCATATCTTCCATCTGTTGTTTAAGCAAGAGTCAAGAGTCCAGAATGACCTTCAAGTCACAGATAAACTTTGTCAAGGTTAATGTGATTCTGTTTAGAATTACAACCAGAATGGGTTTTAACTAGATAATCACAATATTTATTGAGAAAAATAACCTAGTTAGGAGAATTTAATTTGAATTTGTTTGATCCCATCTGGATTTAAGAGTATTCATATGCTATTTTAGGCAATCCATGGCATTTCCAGTGCTTCATGTTGAATGATGCCCGTACAGAAGACTAGAGAGAAATTATGAATAATGACCCACTCACTTGTAGTAGAATGAATAGGGGAGATAACCATTCACATCTCTTTTCTTGTTGTTCTTAGGACATTAAACTCCTGGAGCCCTCATCTATAGTAATCCTCAACATTGACAATGAAAAAAAAAGAAATAAGAATTTCAGGGAGTTGGATGCAGAGCTGTGGTGGTGCAGTGGTTAGAATGCAGTATTGCAAGCTAACTCTGCCCACAGCCAGGGTTCAATCCCGACTGCCTCAAGGTTGACTCATCCTTCCATCCTTCGAATGTCGATAAAATGAGGGCCCAGATTGTTGGGGCAATATGCTGACACTGTAAATTGCTCACAGAGGGCTGTAAAGCACTACAGAGCAGTAAGTGCTATTGCTATTGCTCTTGGGTGCCTGCTTTCATAATGTTTCTTTCTCTGGATACCATTCCAGGAGTTTTGCACCATTTTAAAACAAATACAATTGTAGAAACTGAATGCAATGTACAAATGCTTCTTTGTTTGTTTATTTTTTACATTTAAAACATTGGGCTATCTTGCAGTGTAATCAAAATATGGCAGGAACTAAGAAGAATTTACGTCAGAAAGATATTTTGTCAAACCCTCTGTGTAGGGTTTGCACAAGATGGAGTGCCCTGCAACTGGTTCCTCAAAATGCAGTGATTCACCCACACATTTCATAATGGCTGTGTATATTTCTAAATCACCTTAAACCTAGGAAGGTGTCTTGACAAAGGGGAAAACATTGTCATCCAACTAAGTCAAGATCACTTCTCTCAGACATGACAAAAGAATCTGCAGTCCCAATAAATCTTTGCTCCCATGTAGTACTTCCCATCACATCTTGATACTTATTTATGAAATGTTATTAAAAATTATTACATTTATTTTCTGCCCATCTTGTAATAAAATGATTTTGATAGCTAGACTTAAACAATCTGATTGAGAACTGCAGTGACTTGGATGATTTGCCCCCTAAATGGTGAGAGTGTCCAAGTACAATGTTTTTGGATCAAAGAAGAAGCATTTTTTCTGCATGTACACAGGTTTGTTTTTTCTCTTTATTCCTTCTATATTGTTCACCTGAGAATAAACATCTTCTGAAATCTCAAGGCTAACTATATCTATCTATCTATCTATCTATCTATCTATCTATCTATCTATCTATCTATCTATCTATCTATCTATCTATCTATCTATCTATCTATCTATCTATCTATCTATCTATCTATCTATCTATCGTGGCATTATAGTTCACCCCATATAGACTAAGTAGTGGCTGCTTTAAGACTGCTGAGCACTGATGATGTTACTTAGTTTGGGTAATGCCCTGTCTGCAAGAAAACAACCAAGGTCAAAGAGCACCAAGAACTCCTCATTTCAACCCTGAGCTACAAATATTTTCCTGGCACCTTTTGCCTTGCTAAATTCTCTTAACAGTATTAGTTCTTCAAAATCATTTTGGCAGGCGTACATGCGAATAAACTACTCTAGTAATCAAAATTTCCTCATGAACTTCTGTTATTGCTTTGTGATAAGACGCTATAATAGACTCTTACTATTTGGAGAGATTTCATTGGATCTATGGTTGATATGTCTTTTATTTATTTGTTTTTAATGTTTTGATTTTTATCTTCAGCCCACAGGCCATCAATGAAAACATACTGAACCAAAAGAGATACTGTTTGCGCATATGTATCATCACCTATCTTCCATGATATGGAAAGAAAGGGAAAAGGTGTGTGTGTGTGTGTGTATGTTTAGGTAAAGAAGGAGTCAGATGGGGCTGATCTATCAGCAAAGTTGATGAAATGACTAAGTTTCCATATTATCTCTCTTGGCTGATATGTAATGGTCAGTAGGATATTCAGTGATTATATCACTCTTCTTGCCACCTGGTCTATTGCAGTTGGAAAAGATTTGCCCTCCTATTCATGCTATCTAGATCACCAGGCTTCTAAATAGAAACTTGTGCCAAAAGCGATAAAGGTTCAGCCTTTGTCCTGACACATATACAGTATTGTCAGAAGTTATGGTAATATTTTTGTACATTGAACTGTCATGTGTACTGAATTCACTTGCTTAAGGATTTAGCTTCTGATTTCTATTTGATTTTGTTTTATTTGTATCAGATTCATTTGAGATATATGGTGCTCTAGGTGAAGTTTAATTTTGTATATCTTATTTTTAAAATATAACTCTCTAGTAAATTTTGAGACTCTGAGATACTTCTTTCTTAAAAGGAATTTTATTTCCTTTTGTCCAACAAATTTATAATTTATTGCACATATTAGATTTTGTGGTGGTGGTGGTAAAAAACTACATGACTGATGCCTACTCCTTTTTCTAGATATATCATCAGCATAGCTATATTTATATTTGTATTTATCATATTTGTTTAGCTGCCTATCTAACATGAATGTGACCCTGAGGGCATAAAACAGTTAATTAAAAAAGATTACTTCCACTATTAGGGGAAAAGAAGCATTCTAACCTGAAAAGAGTGCTGAATTTTGCCAAACAGTATAATGGTAAAATACAGCATATCTTTGACTGTTCCCATTCTTGACATATTTTTTAATGATCCAAGTTTCATCTCCCTCATTTATTTATTCAAGTTTAAAAGTTACATGGGATTTGCTTACAAGGAAAAGCATAGTGGAGTGGGGTCGGGGTCTCATGTTGCCTAGTACTTAAATAACCACTTATACGGTACAGTGGCTGGCCACCTATTTCCATGAAACAAAATCCTAGGTTTATAAGCAATTTCTATTCAAATGATGAACCTGAACTCTCGCTGAACTTGGCAGATACTGAAACAACAAACAGTCAAGAAGTGGAGAAGGAAAATATGAAGAAATTAAGCAAGAAGCCGAAGTCTTACAACACAGCCTGGTTCATAGTCGCTCCCTTTCATTGCGAGTCTTGTTGATACTTGCTGAGTGTCAGCAGATCAAGTTAAAAAAAGAACTTTGATATTTTATAGGTGAGAAAACAGGAAAGTGAAAGAGCTGTTATTTTTCTTTTTATTAAGACCCAGCAGGTAAAAGTTGATGGCCATTTCTTGTGTTGGTTTTACAACCTGCAAATTTCATACTTTTGGCGTTGTGTTAGATGTTAACAAATATATCAAAGCATATTCCTGGCTGTGCAGTATAAAAAAAGGATGATACTCCTGACTAAAATACTTTAATAAACTGCTGGGAGGTGAGATTCAGCTGCGACATTCCTGACACCTAAGATACCTCATGGATTAGCAGTTTTGCCAGCTGTTTGTAGTGTGATTGTATACGATTTGTAAGATCTGCTAAAACCAAGAATTTCCAAAAACCGTTAGAACTCCCATGGCTCCAATTTGTTTGAAAGAGATATGATGAACACTATTTATTCATAATGTGCAATATTACAATCCTGGTGGTTATGCTGGTGGGAATTGGCACAATGTTGATGTAATCAAGATGTTATGTTTACCACCCACAGTAGTACCACCTACTATACCTGTGCATTTGGTTTTTCTTGCCTAAATATAGAACCTTACTTTTTTTCACCACTGACTTTCATTTTGTTAGATAGCCCAATGTTTAAGTCTGTCAAGATCCTTCTATATCTTAAGCCTATCTTCTGGAGTGTTGGCTATTCCTGCCAGCTTGGTGTCATCTGCAAATTTGATGAGTTCCCCATCTATCCAAATCATTGATGAAGATGTTGAAGAGCACTGGGGCACCCCACTACATACTTCCCTCCATGTAGATGCAGTTCCATTGAGGACCACATGCTGAGTACAGCTGATCAGCCAGCTACAAATCCATCTGGTGGTGACAGCTGTCTAACCTACATTTTTCTATCTTATCAAGTACTAGCTTTTGGTATTCTAATGGTGATAGGTTAATAGGATTAACCCACCACCATCAGAATTCCAAAAGGGCACACTCAAGCTCAGGTCAAAGTAGATTGCACAGGAACAGGAAGAACGTCAAATGCAAAGCCACAGGAACAGGAACAGAAACAGAAACAGGAACAGGAAGAACCTCAAATACAAAGCCATAGGAACAGCAAGACCTCAAATACAAACCAAAAGAAGTTATAAAAGCCCATCTATGTTAACTCCATTTTGTCAGCTGCTCCAGAAGCGCATGCTGTCATGGTTCTGCTCTTCAATAAACTGGATCTTCTTTCCTAAGCAGTTTCCATTTTGTTTTATTCCCGGCTTGGACTGGACCTGAAGATTTTCTTTCAATAAAAGAAACAACTATGGCCAGGCCTGCAAGAAAGACACAATCTTGAAATGAGATCTTTGCAAAGAAAAATGAGAATTTGGATGATGTACGTGGGGAGGAAAGGGAAAATAATTCATCTTTTCCTATAATCAACTCAACAGCAGATAAGAAAATCACAAATTTGGCACAAAGATATAACACATTTTAGTTCCATTCTGTTACTTTGGTTATAATTTACTTATATCAGTCCTCTTAATGTTACAGAATATAAATATCCAAACTGTGGGCTCCTAATTTAATCAGGTGAATAAGAAATATTGCTGTTTAAATGGAGAAAATTTGATAGTTAAAACATTTTGATTTTACTGAATAAAAGATTTAGAGGAAGACTAATTCATGTTTCATTGGACTGTAAATTGGACTCAATGACTTAGAAGTCCTATGCACTTTGACCTTGGTAGCAAATTCCCAGAATGGCACACATGGTAAAATAGTTATTTTTTTCTCCACCTCACCCAACCGATGTGATATGACAGTTCTCTTCTTATGCACAATTGTCAATAATAAAAACTAATATAGTAGAAGCAACTGCATACAAAATTATATTTTTAATTTATATTAAGCAGATGCCCTGAGGAATAGAAGAATTGTGTGGGAAAAGAAACAAGAGAAATGAAAGTGTTATTTAAACTGATTATTGTCTTCCATTCAAGATTTGTCTTCCTCATCTGAGTTGGAAGAGGAACTCTCAGCTGGCAGTGAAGATAGGAGCATAATGTATTGCAGGTCAGTGGTATGATTTAGATCAGGGGTGTCAAACTGCCGGCCCACGTCATGCAGAAGCCATGCCCACCCCAGCTCTGGCAAGGGGCAAAAAAGTCATGATACGTTGTGACACATCATGTGACGCGGTGAGTTTGACACCCCTGATTTAGATCAATGTTTCTCAGCCTCAGTGATTTTAAATTAAACTGTGTGGACTTCAACTCTCATAATTGAAGTTCTCATGTCTTTAAGATGCTGAAGTTGAGGAACACTGGTTTATACACTGAAGAAGAGTTGTCATGTCTTTTCCCAAAGCAAAATTTTGATGGCCATAATTGTTATTATAGAATGAGAGATTCAGTATATGAATATTGAAATATCACGAGATCAGTACCATGAATTTCAGCCTGTCATGAAGCTTGGTGGCCCTGTTGGTTGGAGGATGGTGGCATTTGTAGCATCAGCTTAAAAAAGGGCACTAGATTGGGAGCAGCTGACATGTAATCAATTTATTCTTCATTGCTAAAGCTATAGGTATTTTGTTTTTTAAGTTCCCTCCGCTAGGATTTGATGACTAAATAACCTTGGGCAGAAAAAACATCGTAGTAGTTATTTTATTCAATGAAAACAACAGTAGTGTGCTAGTTAATCTCCCACTCTAAAAGATATAAAACATGCCACTTAGATGAGAAGGAGAAAGGGTGATTTCTACTATCTCCATCCCAGCTGTTGCATTTTTGTGATAACTGGCTGAGGCCACTGATATCTAGAAGCTAAATCTGGCAGAAGTATGAGGAAAATGCCCCAATAAATAGCTCTTTTATATGTAATCACACCATTTTTATGTTGGCATTTCTGCTGCTTCTACTTGGATAATAGTAGCATCTGTTTTTGCCCTGAGGAGAATATCAGAAAGGTGTATTTTGTTCCCTCTACCCTTCCTTTCCCCACTTCTCTTACCAACAATGGCTCAGCTCAACAGCTGTCTTGATAAATACTGTCAGTCAGGATTTAAATAGCTTTACATAATCTGCAATAGAGGGCAGAAATGAATCCAGGCATTTTGCTGGTCAAGTGACAGGTGGGGAATTTTAAGTTTTTATACTAGCAAAATATAGTCTCTGCTCCAACAAGGATTTTATTTTCCTGTCTATTGATTTATTATAAAGTCTGAAAGAAATCTTAGGATTACAAAAGTGAAGGTAGAAGCGAAAGGTCAGAGAAGTAGAAGGCAAGAAATATTAGCTGAAAAAACTGAAGTATCAAGGACAGGAGGACTATGATTGTTACAGCATCTGTCAACAGAAAGTAATTCTTTGTCATTTCAATATGATGAGGCTAATATTAGTTATGCCTGAATTTTCGGAGAATTGTCCCATTTTGTTCTGCATAATTTCATGCAGGCTTAAATAAACTTTTCTTCCAATACAAACTTCATCTTCATTCTTTGACATCACTTTACCCAACACCAGAACAAGAATACAAAACAATACTCCAGGTTTGGGATAGAGGGAGAGAGAGAGTTGCTCTTGACATCTTAAATTTCAGATGTGCTAACAAATCAAAATAAACGAAACATGATTCTAGCCAAAATCTTTTATCTTCCTCTGCAAATACATTCAGCTAGTTACAGTCAGAATTAAATGGAATAAAAGCTGTTCTGAGATAGATTTTGCACCAAATAAATCTTCATTCAAAGGAACAAGGGTAGCATATCTCTTGATATGATGTATACCAATATACTGTGGAACATATTATTAACCCATGTATTTAAATAAAATGCCCATTAACATTATTGTGTTAAAAATATAATTATTATTTGCAATTTACCCAGCAGATGGCAGCATTTATATTATTTTTAAAAAATTAAGCGGACTGAGACCTGGCTAGGACTTGGATAGGAGACCAACAGGAAATACCTTAAAAACATTCTAGAAGAAAATGAGAGTTCTGTATGGCTCCCATAAAGCCTAAATGGGCTTATCTGTGAAGTCACTAGAAGTCAATCTAAATTTGTTGGGTTTTTTTGTAATTGTAGATTTTCATAGGTTTTATAAGGGGGATTCTATTTACAGTGAGGTTAAAAGGCATTCACATTTTAATTTGTAAAGCTTTTTTTTGCTTCTCCTGTATTCCCAGACTAAAGAATTTGAAAAGGGCTTTTATCCTGGGTTCTTTCCCATGGCTGAGTTGATCAGCGATCCACCCATCCTGAGTTGGCAGAAACTACATTAGTGTGACGTCTGTTGTGCCCGTGGCTCATCCTCTTCTGCCTCTGTTCTCTGTCACGGACTCACGTGATTTCTTCCTGGTGATGGCCATCCAGATTTAAGCATCTTGAGACTGCCTCTGGAGGTTACCAGAATATAGGGAAAACACATTGCTGCAGTTTAAACTTGTCTCACTTTGGGTTGGGGAAGAGATGAAAGCAAGTCAGAAAACTTGCCAGGGCATGTTTGCCTTGTTGTTTGGTACAAGTGGGAAAAGGCCAACAGAACTAAATCATTTTTTAAAAATGCTATAAGTTATTTTGCACCTCTTCAATATTTTACAGCCCAATCCTATCATTAAGTTACATCTGCTGATCAGCGATGAACTCACTACTAAATCTATTATGTCAGGAAAACAGAAACAAAAACAGCAAAAAAAACCCCACACACCCATGTTTAACATCTCAGTAATGTGACATAGCAACAGACCATGAACGCATGCAATGGACTGAATGTAATGGAAGCAAGAACAAGGTTTACTCCCTTTCCCCCAGTTCTCTCAAAAGGTGGCGCAAGGTTCTGGAGACTGGAAGCCAAAAGAAGGTGATGCAAATTAAATCAGTCAAAAGGGAATAGAGATTTTATATCAAGCTGTCTGGTTCAGAGAACTTGGAATACAAGCTGAAAGCGGATTTTGCCCTGAAAGAAAAGAGCATTTTATGCAGCACTTGACATCTGCTGGCTGTGCATGATGGGAATTTTTAGTTCAACGCATCTGTAGGATTGTGTTTCAAGAAAATTTGCTTCAAGCCAACAAATAAAGTAAGCAAACAAATAACCAGGGCTTTTTTTGTCATAGAGCGCCCAGAAAGGAGTTCCGGCACCTTTTTTGGATGGAACCTTGTAGAGTAGGCAAGGCGGGTTGTATGATGTGTGTGAGTTCCGGCACCTTTTTTTTTTTTTAAATAAAAAAAGCACTGCAAATAACCAAGCAGACCTATTTCACTACTTGAGAGACTCCATACCTACTCACAGTGAGCCGAGCTGTTTGGCCTGGCTTACTCCAGGGACATCACTGTGCCCTCGATATATTTCCAAGGTTGTATATCTTCCAAGGTTGTAAACCTCACAAGGAAATAAAAATCAATTCAATAGTGAGATAGGCAGCACATAAATTTAATAAATAAACAATAAAACAAAAGTTTAGTCCACTTTTAAAAATGACAGCTACTTCCATTCAATTAATTTTACAGCTATGTTTCAGACTGGTTTCACTAGTATGATGACTGTACTGTAATGGACCAGAGTTGCTCCCTTGAAGAATAATCATTTCAGTCACTACTAGAAATTAGGGCAACTTCTTAATTAATGCAGTCACAAAACTTGCCATGTTCGGTTTTTCCAGGAGAGCCATTTATTCAAATTGAGCAGCTACTTTATATGTGCATCCATATTAGATATCCAGCAGAATTTCAGCAATATTAATAGCTACATAAGCATTTTCACTGATCAGTTTTTGTATCTGGAGGAGAGAGAGAGAGAGCGAGAAAGCGAGAGAGAGAGCGAGAGCTGTTGAACCTGTTTGTTTTTTTCACAAGATTCCAGACTGCCAGATCCTCATGCCAGATATGGGATATGCTTCCTTTTGAATGTAAACCTCCACAAGGCAAAGATGCATGCTTTGGGTCATATATAGAGTGAGAACTCCCCCTGCTCCTTTTCCAAAAGTAATTTTGATCAAAGTAGAAGTTAGGTATTGGAGTTATAAAAAGTAGAGAATTGACATTTGAGTATTTGATTAAAGGTTAGAATTGGAAAGAAGCTGGAAAAATCCAAATAAGCAAGCATAGGATTTCTGTTTCAGCAATTGGAACAGCCAGAAATTGTTAGAATTTTGATATTTAATTTTCTGCTAGTTAAGCGTTATTTTTTCACCTGTTTACCAGAATTCTGTACTTGTACAGAATAAATAATCTCATCTTTTTATTGTTCTTGTGTCCAAGAAGATTTGATTTTCTTTTTATCAGCTTCTTCCTGAGTTGAAGTATAATTTAACAGTTTCTTCCATTCCTTCCTACATCTTTCCTGCACCACTATTGGATGCATGATGCAGTGAAACACTTGATTTGGAACTAATAGACAGATCCTCCCCTCCCCTCCCCTCCCCCTTCCCTTCTTCCATAACCAGACTTGTAGCATCAGGGTTTAATGAGTTAGAAAGACTAATATTAGGAAGTAAACCTTGATGCTTTGAGGAAAAAGTAATCTTGGATTGTCCAGCCAACAGAGGATAGTTTTGACTATCATGCATAGGTCAGAACGGCTAGTACAAAAATTCAGTACCTACCAGAACACAGCATTATAGGATGGACTATAAAAGCTTAGCTGTGACCATGAAAAAGAAGCCACAACAGAACCAAGCAACTGAAGAAAGGAATATAAAGAAGATCTTAACATAGCTTTATATATTATGCTATCTTATAAGTGTTTTACTGTCTTTTTATGACTATGCATTTTTTTTTACTTTCATAATTATTTTGAACACATTTATTTCAGATTCTACAATGTTTGGCCCTTTGCTAATGGATTATTTTGACAAACTATTTTAGAATTATAAACCAAGAGGTAAGTCATTATATCCCAGAATAATCTCTTTACAGAAGTCTGACAAAATAGGAAGCATAAAAGCTGCAAAAACTAAATAAAGAAACTTGCAGATAAAGGTTCAGGTAAGTGACAAGGGTTGAGTATCAGGTTGCACCAGTTTCTGGAATCTCCAGTTGAAAGTATTCAAGTAGCAGGTGGAAAAAAAAATCATAACCTGAAAAAAAATAAAAAAGATATAAGCAGTATAGTACTGGGCAATTTAAGTTAACGATCTGAGCCATCAGAGATGGTTGTAGATGAAGACTTTGGATAATTCATTTTCCATTAGAACCGCTTGTCTAATGCTCCGCTGAAAATAAAAAAATGGTAAACAAAAATATGTGGCTTCTGCAGGCTGCTCAGATAAATTTGTGCTACCACATTTGATATTACAAAGAAATATTTTCCTCAATTACAGTATATATAGGCAAACTGGAGAAACTGATTATCTGTCTTTGTGAAGGACTGACTCCCAGATCTTCATTTTTGTCTTATATATTGACTGGGTATGGAGGAGCAATAGCAGCTGATGTGTCTTTCCATCTTTCGACTTATTTTGCAATCATGTTTATACCATCTTTATTTTGTTGCCACTGTTCAGTCCCTGAGTTGTCTTTGCAAGGAGTAGATGAAGAAGGAAATTGCCTATCCCAAACAGGAGGATCATAGCCACATTTCATGGTCGCATGTATAACTTTTTATTTTTTTGAAGGGTACCCTCAACACTTAAATTAGCAGCTAAGTTTGCTAACTTGAACAAATAAAATAATTGTAGTTTTAGTAAGAAATAACCTGCAGCCCAGGAAGACAGTTTTTGAGATATCCAGAATGCTACTTTCTGATGATTTATAATAAAACTGGGATGTTGGGGGGTTGTTTATTGGAAATCTTTCTCCTGCAATTTATTTTGAAAGGATTGTACATAGAGGCTGCAATTCCATTTGATCTGACTAGAAAATGTGTTCCTTTTATACATTTCACACATATATAATTTATGTTAAGTCTCTCATCTCATCCTTGGCTGCAGTCATATAGCTACATGGCTGGACTACAACTTTCGGTCTCAGACTGCAGCTGAATGAATGCTATTTGAGAGGATCTGACTCTAGTTTTCTATTTATTAGTCCCCAACAGCTGGGACTTCAAATCACTTTCTCTATTGTCTCCTCAGTGGCTTTAAATTTCTTCTTTTCTTCAGAATTGCTTCACAAAACAAAACAAATCCCTCAAAATGTTCAAAAAAGATTGTAGACCAAACATCTTGCAAAGGAGCAAAAAATTAAAGGCCCTTATTTTTCTGGGTCTCTATTTGTATAGTTAGGTAGCATGATCTGGCAAGATCATATTGCATAACTAAAGAGTCATTTATCGTATGTAAAATCACCAAAAATCTCTTAGCAATATGTCAACACCATGGATGACATTCTAATCTAAAAATAAAATTTTGTATGGTACAACTTTTGCCAACAGTTGCCATTCTAGGATTCTGTAGGGCAGAGAAACTGCTTTCAGAAATTTTACCAAGTAATGAGGCTTTCTCAAAACAATAGAATAATTTTTTTCTCACAAAAATCTGCTAGACCTCTATGGCCTGTCTATCTGAAGACTATCAGTGACATGATATAATTATAGAAGTCATAAAACAAGTCATGGAAAATGCTACAGGCTGTTGTTTGTTTGCAACTTATTATAACTAAAAGGATATTTTTGGGACCCTTTAGTAATATGCATAACAGTTTGCAATGTTATTAATGGACCTAATTGTGACTGTGTCATAATCCCACAGATACTTCACAATTCATTCCACAATTCACAGTATATTTTTTTATTCAGAGCTAAATCTGAAATCCATATCTCTTAAATTATTTGAGAAAAACTGGGTTGTTATCTGAGATGCTGCAATTATCTATTGCCAGTTGTTTGGCATACTTTAAATTGGTGTTTGTTGAAATATGTCTTGAGACAACCTCAAGACACTTATGAGTGAGGTGAAAATGTCTACTATGTAAGTACCATTGGTTGAAAATTTATGAACTGTAATGGACAGAGCCCTCTTACTTCCTTTTTATCAAAAAATCTGCTAAATCTGTATATTGGGACTGATCCACTGTGTCAAGGTTCCGACTAATGAAACCAAATAAACCAGAACTCTGAGGCTTGAAGTTTCTTCAAAGAACATGTTTACATAATATCAGCATGGTCAAAAGTGAAACCAACTCTAAAATTCCACTTAGGTATTCACTGTAACTAAATGTAACAATTCTCTTCCCTCTACTATGCTGTTGCTCATGCTACCCAATAAAAGCAATTGGCGGGCTCTGTAAAACTTCTTCTCTCCACCTTCCCGTGTGGGAATGACCTTGGTTCCCACGGGACTTCTCCGTATTTAGCAATGCTGTCAGTTTCTCCCCCCCTTCTGCCCAACCTGTGGGTAACTTAGGACTACAAAGATGGCTTCAGCCAGATTCGTTTCAGAAGTTGACACACTGATCTTCTTTAGATATTGCCCATGTTCTATTGAGTCAGATCAACTCATCATTTTCTTCCTTTATATAAACCTTTCATAAGTTAATTCTCTTTATTGTACCATTTTAAATTACAAAATTAGACAGAATACAATGGAATTAGAGTTGGCTTGAACATCACAGAATAATTGCCCATATTTGAGGTAAGATTTCGTTTTTAAGATAAAAATATATTTTACCAGTGTCTTTATTCGCAAAGTGAATTGCAGGGTCATCTTAAAGTTATGGCCTGCATGAAGATCTTTTGAAAACTGTCCTTCAGCTACACTACTTCTTTGATTTATAATCTGTACTTAAATTTGGGTTGACATAAGGATCATAGCAGAAAAACAAACAGAACTGCCCACTTTGGCTATGAACTTTGCCCACTGCACTGTGATCACCTACCTCTAAAAGAGAACTTTGAAGCTCTCTTCCTATGTAGCTGTCAGCTAGTTATCTTTTATACTAGACTTTTTTTATTGTAGAGGGAGAATCATTTATCTGACATTTTGTGACCGTTGTGTTTTTATTTGATATATAAAATTGAGACACAAGTAGTATTTATTTAGTGATGATAAAATAGTAGACTATTGGACTTTGGTAAAAAGACATTGCATTTGGTCTCTTGACTATGGGTCAGAATGCCCTTCCTAACCACCATCATCTAATGATAGCAGACTCATATTACCAAATATTATTTATTTGCCTTCACTAAAACCAAATACTCTGGTTGCTGGTACAAATGGGAGGGTAGGTCTGATTAGTCAGTTTGCGTTGGCTTGATTCCCAAAGCATCTAGCAGTGACAATTTTAAAAAAATCAAACAGGGATACACTTAGATAAAAAAGAACAAAAAGAATATCTTTTAATGGTCAATCATTAATCACCGAGATAGCCTAGAATAAAAGCTAACTAATACTTTCCTTCTTCCATTTCAATTCCACTGATAGAATCCAGTGCCAATAATGTGTGAGTCAACACACATATCATGTGTGTGCCTGGAATATATATGAAAAAGAATGACTCTATGACTGTTCTTAGACAATGATTATGCCAATTTTCTCTCAAGGTTAGAGTTTCCACAGAATAGTGTGACACTTTAAAAGAAAATAATGTGGTGCAATTCTGCACTGATATTACTGCATGAGAGTGGATTTGGCAGGGTGACTTCAGGTCACAGTTCATGTGACTTTCTGCAAAAACAAATTTCATGGAAGAGTAACAATTCAGAAAGCAGATGGAGAATGGTGACCCATTTAAACAGCAATCATAGCAAACTATCCTGAAGACAAGAGACTGCAGCTTTCTGATGTTATGAACATGGAAATGAAACACCTAAACTCTTGCTTTTAGAACTGACAACTGCAGCACTTTTTTCTAATTTCTGAATATTTTAAATTGATTCTAAGGATCAGTTATTTTTTTTTAGGAGGCACGGATATAGCATTTATAGCAGTGTTATCTGCAAAGAAATGAAAAGGGTGCAATTCCTCACTTATAGAGACTTAGGCCATCAAAGCTTGCTGAAGGGAAACACTGATTTTAATGTTTTCAGCCCTCAATTTAGGTGGAGACTTCTCTCTCTCATCAAAGATAAGCTGAGGAGGGCAATGGGGAAAAAAGTGTTTTATTATATCAGTTTGGAATTTCTCCCCATTAAATTCTGAGCCCAATACTTTTTTGTAATCAAGTTCAAGTTAATTTGTCCCCAAGTCCTTTTATATGCCTTTTCTTTATGCTGATATTTGTTCTGCTTTGTTAATTAGTATTTGTATTGATTTTTATAAGGTACAGATAGTCCTTGACATACAATCACAACTGAGCGCAAAATTTCTGTTGCTAAGCAAGACAATTGTTAAATGAGTTTTGCCCCATTTTATGACCTTTTTTGCTGTAGTTGTTAAGTGAGTCACTGCAGTTGTTAAGTTAATAACATGGTGGTTAAGTGAATCTGCCTTCTCCATTGCCAGAAGGTCGCAAAAGGTGATCATAGAACCCTGGAACATGTGCAGGTGTCATAAATATGAGTCAGTTGCCAAACGTCTGAATTTTGATCATTTTGGGGATACTGCAATGCTAATAAGTGTGAAAAACAATCATAAATCATTTTTAGTGCCATTGTAGCTTCAAACGGTCTTTAAACAAACTGTTGTAAGTCGATTTTATTGATTTTACTATTTATGGCTTTCCCCCCCTTTTGCTAAATAATTCTGAAAATCTTTTTATATAAAAAGCTACAAGAGCCTTTTATGATGTAAATGTAAAATGGAAAAGAAAAACAGAAGAAAAAATGAAATGCAAATGGAAAAGCCCTGCCATAGAATACAAAATGAACAGGAAATCTTTTGGCAACTTAAACTAGTTCTGGGTAACCAAGCAAGGAAGTGTAGTAGTATATGACTGCCATCTTTTTCAACTAATCTTGGAGTAAACTCCAAAGAACTCATCAGGATTTTCTTCTGACAAGGCATATAAAAATTATTTGGTTGAAAATAACATGTAATCGAGTGCTGCCAAATAAATTTGTTTAAATCTGAAATAAAGATCAGGTATAAATATAGCTGACATGAGTTAACAAAGCTTTCTTGTGAAGGCATTGAATTTTATTGTGAAATTCTAATCTTCAGGAATGAATAAGAAAAGATATTTTAAATGTATGGTATACTTCCTTTCACATGTTAGTTCATAAAACTTTAACTTAAAACCAGACTTATGAATAAAGAGGATGGGGAAGAGAAACTTTCTCTGTGTATTCATTTTTCTTCTCTTCTGAAGTTGAGATTTTAAAAGTATTTCTTCACCCTGACAATGGCTTGTTATTCACTTCTGTTTGGTGGTGGATTTTGATGTGATTTTCTCTTTTAGCGAGTAATGAAAGCATTAACTCAAATGCTACTATTCTGGCAGTTATTTTCTCCTTCATTTGCTGGAAACCAAGCAACCTTTGCTTTGTAAGTGTTTTTTCTATCTCATTTTCTTTTATTCTGAGAGGAACTGTCTGCCCCCCTTCCCATATCTGGAGTATATTATCTTGACCCACACATACTATCTTTCTAGCAAATTCCCCAAGAGGCTTCTAAGGATAAAGTTGTCTATTAGCTGTTTCATAGTCCCTAGGCTCTTCTTTATGCAGATAGCATGGAGGTTCAGTCAGGCTTGGAAGCCTTTATCTGTGCACTAAAATTAAATAGCATTTTACTTCTCAGGGATATAGCCAGCATGTACATGATGGTCATTTGTTATGCTGCAGTAGCTAGCTTCTAAAACATGCTTTTTATCCATATAATCTCTCTGGCTAGCAAAGGCTATGTTAATCAATTTTGATAAATAAGGTTTATCATCATATTATATTGGGAGGTTTGATGAAAAGCAAAAGACATATTTGGCTATAAATCTCAAGTGCTTTAAGTCCGCTATTAGGCATTATTGCTACTATTTTCTTAATTTTTTTACTTCTGGCCATCCCTAGAGATTTCAGCTTGCTTTAATCTCTCTTTCTTGAAACTATGCCCTCATAAACCAATAGTTTACATAGCCCTATGTCTCTGATTGGGAGATTAGGGACCATAGACTCAGGAGGCCTCATGTCACCAGAGACATGAGGCAGATGAGAGCTTGGCAATAGCACCTGGCCTTGAGCAAGGTAGAGATGCAGGTACCTATGATGCAACCCATTTCAGCATCCTTTTCTCTTTTAAAAAAACATTTTATATTCAGCTATGTGTATATGTGATTTTATACATTTCATTCATATCATTATTTGAAAATATGCCACACTTTTTGATGTGGTGCTTCTCTCCAAGTTAGCCATCAAAAGCCATTGCCAAAAAAATCTATTATCTCCAAAGTTCAAGACTGTTCAGCTAACCAACTGATAAGAGATGTAGTGACTGAGTTTATACATCATGTTAAACCATTAAGAACCATGTATTGCAAAAGCCATTTGGTATACTACACACTAATGTTAAACTAAACTTAAACAAATCACATAATGACTAAATATATCATATGTGAACTCAATTGATGACAGCACACATGCTTTTCATGAAGAAGGCCCCTGGTGAAATCTATATATCTTCAGCTAGAAAGGGAGCAAGTGGTTAGAAAGATGGCAACTGAAACCATAGAGAGAATTGTTGTTGTCAGGCACTAAACTCAGCTAGGAAGTGGAATCACCTGATCAGGTATAAGGCATTCTACAATTCCCAAACTTGTTCTAGCTAATTCACAGTCCCAAGTAAACTTGTTTGCGTGTGAAGAAACCCCTGGAACAGTTTTGATAAATATTAATGGCCCTCAGCAAGAATCCCATTATTTTTACTGGCTCTCAAGGATATTTTGCTGCTGAGTATCATGTGAGACCACAGAGGTAATTCATGGAAGAACCTAAATTAGCTTTTATCAGATTGTTAGATGAACAGAGGGCTAGGAAAGAAGAAAACTGTTTTGGCTCTTGATTTTGCTGCTATGCGCAGAATTTCACAGAAATCACTTTCAAGGATGAGAAATGTTAGCATGGAAAAGCTTAGTTTATTTTTCTTCCCTGTTAGATTCTGTTCCTTAATTCCTTCCAATATTAGAATAAAAGCTTTGTGAATATAACCCATTCATTCTCCTCATGCTTAATTGAATAGCTAAAGCTTTCTTTTATTCTTTTATTTTATCCTACATGTTTTGCAGTCCTTGCTGAGAATGTGATTTTGGCACATGTAGAACAAGAGAAGGCCATATGTACACACTCAATGGGGTGTTTGCGTCATCTATTTAAATTAGAAAAGAGATTTGCCCTTGTCATTGTTGCTGTAATTGTGTCACTCAGTGGAGCTTTTATCTACAGAAAGGACTTATAATTAAAATGATGAATTAATCATAATGTAGGCATCTGGTCAAGAAGTCTAATCTTTCTCTATTGGCCACAAAGTGTTTTGATGTTCATAAATTCACAGTAAGATCCATTCACACTAAGTCTCCTACTGAAACTCTACCAAAACAAATGAGACTAATGGCACAAGAGCAGAATTATATTTTTGCACAGTGACAACTATCAGTGTAACTTTTGAAAGAACAGTTCCAATTAATAAACGTAAAAATGATTTCAGGGAGAGATGCTTTAGATGTTTTTTTAGCCCAGATTTTATTTTATTTTTTTTTATAAATATTTTATTAATTTTCTAATTTTGCAATCATAAGTACTTAATAAACAACATGTTGTCTGGGTCCATTAGTAATTCAGTGGTACATATTAACTTCCTCAATCTAGATCCAATACTACACCATCCAGTGCTTCCTCTCTTCTTCTGGTGGTATACATTTTTCCACAGTAGGCAAATACAATTCTTATTGCTGTTAATACATATACAATTGAATATCAACATCTTTATTACATTTTTCTAATATTATACATAATATCAATAGTGTCAGTTTAAAATATCTTTTCTAACCAAAACATATCTCAATTGCATTTGCACTTAAAATCCATTTGTTCAATCAATATCCTGTTTTTCCTGCTTTTTAAAAATTTTGATTTTCCATCAATGTTCAAAGTGTCTCTATCGCTTTCAGTTTTCTCATAATAAATTATATTTGGGTAACCAAAAGCTTCCCTTATTCAGACCCTCTTAGCATTTTCATATTTCCCTTCTCATTCCACAATATAATATTCTAGTTGCTGATCCTATCTTTCTACTTTTAATAATACTTTTATTTCTAACAATGATCTATTATCTTAGCCATGTTCAAACATCTATTTAATAATATAATATCCCATCTAATGGGTCAAAATCTCTATTTTCTTCACTCTTACTCTAGCTTTCTTCCTTTGCCAACCAAGTCAATGCATTTAAATCATCAAGTAGTTCTTCCTCTATTTTTGTATATATTGTTTGGAAGAAGAAAGACAATTTGATTAAAATATTTTTGGAAGAACGCTCAGCCCATTTATATTCATTAAACAGCCTCCCTTCTTCTCCAATTTTCCACAATTCTCCTAACAGCTCTATCTTCCATTCAATCAGCTCTTCTTTCTTATCCTCAAGTGTGTTCTGAGATCTTGACAAGTAAGATTTTTTTTCATTTCCGATATTATCGCTATGTCTTCTAATTCTTTGTTTGTCTGAGTCTGTCTGTTGATTCCTTCCTTTAGGTCTTCCATCTTTGGATCCACTTCTTCTAATTTTCCTTCTATTTTCTGGGTTGCTAGTTCCTTCTTTGTAGTCATTTTCTGAATTTGTAGGTTTAGATTAGAAAATTGTTCTTTTATCTTCTTTGCATTATTTTTAGTCTCATCATGAGCTAAGGCAGGCATGGCAAGCTCACGACATCATGTGACATCGCACAACGTATCACAACTTTTCCCCCATTGCCGGCAATGGGGTGGGCACGGTTTCAGTATGATGCATCTGGCCCATGGGCTGGCACTTTGACATGCCTGAGCTAAGGCAATTGTCTCTTGTATTGATTTCAACATAAAAAGACTTTCTTTCTGAGATTCATCAACATTTTCTTGTTGGTATGTCAAGCTGGGGGCTTTAAAGACAAGTGTCAGGGATGGTTTTTTACCATTTAAGTATGGAACATCCATTTTGTTTTTGTATGTGGTCTTTATAGTCCAATCTGTTTAGGGATTTAAAAAGTTTCAGTCAGTTATCATTAGAACTCCAAATTATTGAGCCAGTCTATCAGTCTGTCTTTAAGCCTCCCCTAAGCAAATATAAGCAAAATTCAAGTTTTCCTGTCCAATGAAAAACATATCCTTTCTGTCCAGAAAGAAAAAAAACAATTAAAAGTTGTTCATCAATCCAAAGTATTCCATCATCTCAATCAGTAATGCATGTTTCTTTTACAGGGAAATAGCTCCACGATACAGTTCTGAAAATCAATTAGTATTTGTATTCATAATCCAGGCAGGCCAGTTTTAAAATAGTTTGTATTCGTAATCCAGGCAGGCCAGTTTCAAAATAGTTTATCGTCTCTGCCCCACAGATAAGCAGCCCAAGGGTTTCCCCCCCCCTTTTCCCAGCTGCAGTCTTCAAGAGTAAAAGTTTCCAAGGACAGCAAAAGTCTTATCTGAGTCTGGGTTAGCCCAGATTTTAAAGCAGCTTTCCTCATCCTTGTGCCTTGGGACTTGTTGAGAAGAAGGCTTTAGTGGCTGACCAGTTTGCTGATTACAGTTCAACAATGTTTTAAATACCACAGTGGGGAATATTATTTTAACAATGCAGCACAGCTGATTTAATTATTCTTTTCTTGATTACCAATATGGCATACTTTAAAGATGTATGTTTGCTACAATAAAACAGGAAGTTTGCATATAATTATTTAGTACCTAAAATCCATCACTCGGAATTTCAAATTTCCCTTTCCAGCCATCCTAAGAGCCAGCTGGGTGATCAATAATTTCTTCTGGTGGTATAAAAGTAGAAAGAGGATTAGGCTGATTGTTCAGGTACCAGATAAGGCTCTTTGAATTTTTATTGACCCAATACCTTAGTCAGCTCCAATACTAGTATGTAACTGCTGTAGTGGTGGGATTCAGCTGGTTCGCACCACTTCGGCAGAACCGGTAGCTAATTTTTTGTTGCTCAGGCCCAGAATGGACTTCTGAAAGCGGCATCCACACAGAGAACTGATTGTTCACATATTTGAATCCCACTATTGAACTGCTGGCCTTGTAACCCACAAGAGATGTAATTTTTATTAATTGCAGTTGGTCTGGCAGTCTTGTGCACTGCAAGAAAAGAAAAACCAAAAATGGTGTGTTCTGAGTGGCTGCTCTGTTCTGTTCTGTTCCAAGATAAGCTTCTTGTAAATGTATTTCAGCTTGTTCCATCAGTTCAGTGAAACAAAGGCATATAGCATTCAGGTTGTCTTGTCTGAGAAAGCTTTCTAAGAAAGCAGGGAAAGGTGAATATTTTATGAAGGAAATATGACTTGATTTGTTGCAATAATACACATCTATTGCACAATTTTTATATGTCTTTATAAGGAGTCTGTGTAGATAATTTTTGCTAAGTTTATTTATTAAACAAGGACCCCTGGGCAGAGAACAAAATAAAAACACACTACATTAAACTATCAATTTAAAACAATAAACTGCATTGTTTGGGATGGTTTTGAGCCATTGAGATAATGTTGATTCTTGGCAGTTGCCTGGAGAAGTCTCTGCAGATTTCGAAGTGCCTTGATATTGCCTCCTTGATCCGCTTTTTGATCAAACTCCAACTTAAGTATTGCATCCAGTTCTAGACACAATTTTTAAAAACAATTCAGACAAATTAAAACAGATTTGCATAACAAGGGCAACAAGGGTAATTAAAGAACTGTAAACTACAATTCCCTGGGCATATTTAGCATTAAGTGGGTATGTCTTGGTTAGCCTTGAGAAGAAAGCAGGAACATAGGGAAAACCTTTTGAAATATTTGGAAAGAAAGCAGTTCAAGACTTGTGGATTCTGTTCTATTCAATTAACTTTTCAAGTATCGATGAGACAGATACTACATGTGGTAGAGATTCTTTAGTTTGGATTCCTGACCTCAACAAGATCCTGGGCTCAAAGGCTTAGATGGGAAGAAAGGAATCACCTGAGATGAAATATAGTATGTGAATTCCAGTGATAACCCAGATTAATGAAATATACTCTATGAATATCATTGTTGTTGATTTGTAAAGGAAGAATAAATAAGTCCACACTTCTTAATTTTGCCAAGTATTAAAACCCTGGACTAATCTGTGGTTTGTTGGCTGCTTCACAGAAGTAGGAACTCCTCCGTATCTGACAGAATGGATACTTTAGTCTAAAGCAGGGGTGTCAAACTGCCGGCCTGTCATCCAGAATGGACTGTCCTGCATAATTCCAGACATCTGGCCATCCTCCATAATATTATTTGTATGTTTTTGTTTTTCAGTTCCAAATGATAGCAAGGTCATTTTAAAAAGTCTAAAGAGATTGTAAAAAGTAAATTAAAATTGTTATTCAAGAAATATTTTTATTCCTATATTTTGATTTTACGCATTTACAATTTGCCATAATTTGTATTCTATTTATGGACTTCTGAGAGCTGATGAAATCTATGTGCTACTATGAATAAAAATAGCCCTACCATTAGGAAACCTTTTACTTATCCTGGAGCAAAAACACATGATGGGTGTCTGCAGATAGTGCTTGCTTAATGGGTATGTTCAAGGTTAGTTTTAATGATGGTTATCATTTACAGTTCACAGGTGAATTGTTATGATACACATGTTTGTCACTGTGAAAATCTGTCTTTCAAAATAAAAGTGATAGAAACCATTAAATCATACAAATGTGCCAAGAACAGTTTGGTGTTTCATTGCACATCACTTTTTTTTATAATTATAAAATTGAGGAAATATTGTTCTAAATATAACATTCAAGTGGAACAAGTGTGCTTTAAAATTATTTTACAGTAGATAAAGAAAAGAAGCCTGCAATGTACTTTTTCTGGTATGGCCACTAATTCATAAGCAAAACAATGAAATTGCCTTATTATATTTCATTTTCCACAAAAAATTACTAGCTTGATTTCTCAGTATTTGAAGTGACATCTTCATTTTTCTCAACTAGAATAAATAATACATTCTATGACAATGCCTTTAATACCGTCAAACAACATCTGCTTATCCCAGGTCCTTGCAAAGAACTAAATAGGTGGATAAAAATGTCAAATCCAGTCTAAACAACTGGCCGACTGTGCAACAAACCATAATTTAACTTTTATGCTTCCTGACTCTCAAAGAATCTCACAGCAATAAAAGAAATTACAATAATATCAGTTAAAAAAGATGGCAAAATCTTTCATCTATTTTATAAAAGAAGTTTTTAAAATACTTTTTTGCATAATACATCTGTGCAAAATTAGTCATGTTGATCATACAATTGAGAGTCACTATGTGTGATTAAAATATTGGATTTGGATTGGGGAAGGCCAGGTTCAAACTCCACTTGACTGTGAATGACTTTTGGCCAATTACACCTGCAATCTAATCATGGGACAGACAGACAGATAGTCCCAAGGAGTGAACAACAAATTGGACAAGTCCTTATCTTGTTTCCTTTTCTTTCTTTTTTTTAAATGTCCAGTATTCCAGGGCATTATTGGGAACTGGGAACTGGAGAAGGAATAAAAGCTACATTTTTAAAAAAATACATAGGAAAATATATAAAATTGCTTTTTTAATAGCAGTTTTAATTATTTTTTGAAAAAAGGTGCCTTCTGAAAAAATTTGAACCAGTTTCTATAACCAAGATTTAAATATTGTTAAGAGTGAGGTAAATCTACAGGTAGTCCTTGACTTACAATCATTTGTTTAGTGACCATTCAAAGTTAAAACAGCACTGGGAAAAAAGTGACATGACTTTCCTTCTACTACATATTAAAAGTAATGTGTGATCCAACTGTTTCACATAGATGCTTATCTGCCTATCCACATTGTATAATCGCTTCCTTTATTTCCAGAGAGAGAACAAAATCTTGCAAAAACAGGGTTATGGATCTCATTCATTCATTTGATTTACTCAGTAAATAACACACTTTATTTTAGATGGTACATGGTAAAGGAGAAAACAATGCTGCAGTCCTGTTACCAGATAAAGGTGTATACTAAAGTTCTGTTTTTTTATTAAAGGGTTTAGTTATGACAAACAATATTGTGCTCATAAAATATACCAAATGTCCCCTCCAACATTCTTTTCTCTTACTGCAGAAATAGGAAGTTCATTCCCACAATTGTTTTGCTGTTGGTTTTACTGGCTATGGTCGCTGGGAGTTCTAAATTAGCAAGTTCTGGGGGACCGCAGATTCCCCAGCTCCATCATAAATCATTGTTTCTGCAACAACCTGTTCAACCACACCACACATTTAAATTCATGCTTAGTTGAAAGGCCACAATATCCTGAATATCTCCAAATTCAACAGTTAACAACTGATTTTGTTATATTGAAAAACAGATCTACGTCTCTTTGCATGAATATGAGAATTCTGCTATATTAGGGACAGTTGTTTCCTTGATCACAGAGAGAGTGAAGTAAAGTCAGGGTAAGTAGAATACCTATTTCAGATGTTTCCATTTAATAATATAATTAAGAATTAGTGGTATAGGATCATCATAAGCATTCACTGTCTCTTATACAACTTTAAATAATCTCATGTTTGATGTAAACAGCTGTTTGAGAATTCTCTCTATTATTAATTTGTAAAAAGTGTTAGCAAAACATTACTCTAGATGCCTTACTTAAATTTATAAAAAAGACCTGTGTGGGCTTTCCAAACCCTTTAATGGACTCACTTCCATTTATTTGAATGAAAATCTGTTGTGGTATAGAAGATCTTTCTTTGTGCAGAACCAATCAGAGAAGTGGAATATGCTCTTGAAGCAAATGGGGAGAACGGATGTGGTTTAGTCTAAACAGGATTTATTTAAGGTTTAAGCAGACTTTTCTTCCTTGGGGAATTAAGCTGCCATTTAAATGTTTATTTCTGAATATTTTACACATCACTAAAATCACTTTCAGATGACTTAAACATATGCATGGTATTATTGTTTATGCTTTCTGTCATCTCATACATTTTTCTTCAGCTGTTCTTTATTTTGAAACCTCTTTGATGTCTCCTGATTTAGGACTTGCCAAAATGGGAAATCTTAATCAAGGCAGCCACTACTTCAGAAGAGGTTTTTTGGCATTCAATCAGAGATTTAATTCTTTTTAAAAGTAAAGACGGGTAAAGAAATATAAATGCTGATCTCAGCTGTAGTATCATTTGATCTTTCCACAATTGTACTAATTAATATATACAGTATGTACTTTGATAGATTCACTTAATAGAAATTCTCAGTTGTTTTGCTAGAATTCTTGCTCTTACATGCTACTACACAAGGGCCATGCTGCAGTATTTTGCAGGCTTTGGCTTGCAGAAGATGAAAAGTGGGAATTTTTCCACAGCAGGCGTGAAGATTGTAAAGATACTTCTCAAAGTCATTCTCAGTTGGATTGCTAAACCATACTCAACCTTATGCCTTTGGGTATTTTTGCTTAAATAAAAACAAATAGTTAAAGAAATTATCTTTGTTTATCATGATCATCTTTGTCTTTGTAAAAAAGTTTTAATTTAATTGTACAACATAACTTGCTTGTTATGTTGTTCACTCTAAAGTTGCTTCTGATCGATTACAGCAAATCTCACAAGATTTGGATAATACAGTAGATATGTTTGCAGAGAAAAATAATCTTTTTTATCTTATGATCCACTTTTCTTTTCTTTTTCTTACAGTAATAAGATTTCAATTTGGCCTTCAATTTTTGAAGCCCAGTTAAACGTAACCCCCCCACCTTGCCCCATTCTGTGAGAATGACTGACTATAATATAGGAAATTAATTGTATTTATTGTAGAAAGCATTCTGTCAGAAGCTTGGTATAAGCCATTGTTTCTTTGGAAAAGATTAACCTCTCTCCTTTCAGGTTTTCTGACATTTTGCTTATCTTTATCACTGCATGTTAAAGGAGTTTCATGTGAATCATACTATTGCATAAAGGAACTCTGACAAAACAAAGATCACCAAGGTTTGGTGCAGCTTTATTTATTTCATAAAGAAATCCACCCATTTTAGTCACTGGTCAGGACACAACATTTCTATGAGATTTGGGGTTGAACTTTCAAAACATTGAGTTTATTCTTTATTCATTCTACTGTAGTCTGTTTTCTAATCTTTTACACCATTTCTTGCTCTATAATCCATTTGTGTTTCATTTTCAGTTGATAGACAGATAATCTGGTGTTTTTCTGTACAATTCTGATGCAAATTCATTCTTCCTTCACTGATGGCAAGTCTTCCATGTCCTGACATAGCAAAGAATCTCATAGCCATTTTTTTCGGTCCATAGAACTTTCCTCATTTTGGCAAATTTGCATTGAACATCAAAATTCTTCCTAGTATTATCTCACGAGTTCCATTTTTATCCAGTGCTTTTCTGATGATGGAGACATGAACATTGACTTTAGCTAAGGCTAGAGAGGCCCACAGATTCTGGAAATTGCCACCAAGTTCTTTGTGACTTCTTGGACAATTTGAGGTTGCATTCTTAGAGTGATGTTGACAAATTAGTCTCTCTCGGAAAAATGCAATATTTCTCAAATCTTCTTCCTTTGGAACAGTATCTTTGATTAGGAGCAGGGTAAAATTCTTTAGAGTTTTAAAGAAGGGTTTGCAATATTTTCCAGACTGATAGGACTCAGTATCTTTGTTATAGAAGTCTTTAGAAACCTCTGTTCATAATGTGTGCTCTTAGAATCTGTGTGGTGAGACCTTCACTGTGATAATGGAAAACAAAGTTTGAGATACAGATAGTCCTTGACTTAGGACTATTTATTTAATAACCATTCAAAGTTACAGTGATGTCATAAAAATGATTTATGACCTGTCCTTGAAGTTATAATAGTCACACTATCCTTGTGGTCATCTGATGGCAATTCAGGTGCTTGGCAACTGGCTCACATTTATCAACTGTTGCAGCATTCCATTGAGGAAATTGGATTTGCTTAATGTCTGCATGATTTATTTAACTACCACATGATTCACTTAATGATTATCATAAAACTGGTTGTAAAATCAGGTCTGGTCATGTGATAACTCATTTAACGACTGCACTGCTTAGCAACTGAAATTTCCATCCCAACTGTGATTGTAAATTGAGGACTACTTATATTTATGTAGGGCAGACTGCTCCAAATAAGCCCTTATTGTTGAATGAAGTATTTAGACAGCTAGTCCCCCTTAATTCAATTAATCAGGGATTTTAATAGACTGAATATTAGTTTAGAATATTATTATGGGTTTCTATCTTTCATGTGTTTCACAATCAATTACCAATCAAGTCAGTAAGATTCATGGGACATTAATCTTCTCTGGAACCCAACATTTTCCTAAGTAATGTACAGTTTTTGTATGAGTGTATATATGCATGCATGTATGTATTAATTGCAAGTATGGAACTGCATCCTGAAAAAGGGCAATGTTCTCTCATATTACTTTGACCATCTATGATCCTTCCAAAATTTCCCTTGCCCCTGTTTCTGGATTCTAGGGTCAGGTGCTGTCATTCCAATTATGGAACATTGTTCATATCCTTTGTTTAGCTGATTATTATTATTATTATTATTATTATTATTATTATTATTATTATTAATAATAATAATAATAATAATAATAATAATAATAATAATAATAATAATAATAATAATAATAATAATAATAATAATACAGTTGGAAGGGACCTTGGAGGTCATCGAGTCCAACCTCCTGCTCAGGCAGGAAACCCTACACCATTTTGGACACATGGCTGTCCAGTCTCTTCTTAAAAACTTCCAGTGTTGGAGCATTCACCACTTCTGGAGGCAGGTTGTTCCATTGGTTAATTGTTCTAACTGTCAGGAAATTTCTCCTTAGTTCTAGGTTGCTTCTCTCCTTGATTAGTTTCCATCCGTTGCTTCTTGTCCTGCCTTCAGGCACTTTGGAGAATAGCTTGACTCCCTCTTCTTTGTGGCAGCCCCTGAGATATTGGAACACTGCTATCATCCTCGTCCTTCTTTTTGTTAAACTAGACATACCCAATTCCAGCAACCGTTCCTTATATGTTTTAGCCTCCAATCCCCTTTGTTGCTCTTCTCTGTACTCTTTCTAGAGTCTCAGCATCTTTTTTACATTGTGGTAACCAAAACTGGATGCAGTATCCCAAGTATGACCTTACCATGACATTGTAAAGTAGTATTAATACTTCACGTGAACTTGATTCTATCCCTCTGTTAATGCAGCCCAGCACTGTGTTGGCTTTTTTGGCAGCTGCAGCACACTGGCTCATATTTGGCAACTGGCTCATATTTAAGTGATTGTCCATTAGGACTCCGAGATCCCTCTCACAGTTACTACTGTTGAGCAAGGTACCCTCTATACTATACCTGTACATTTGGTTTTTCTTGCCTAAATGTAGAACATTACTTTTTTCACCATTGAATTTCATTTTGTTAGATAGCGCCCAGTGTTCAAGTCTGTCCAGGTCCTCCTGTATCTTAAGCCTGTCTTCTGGAGTGTTGGCTATTCCTCCAGCTTGGTGTCATCTGCAAATTTGATGAGTTCCCCATCTATCCCCTCATCCAAATCGTTGATGAAGATGTTGAAGAGCACTGGGCCTAGAACAGAGCCCTGGGGCACCCCACTACACACTTCCCTCCATGTAGATGCGGTTCCATTGAGGATCACAGGCTGAGTACGGCTGGTCAGTCAGCTATGGATCCATCTGGTGGTGATGCTGTCTAACCCGCATTTTTCTATCTTATCGAGTAGTAGGTTGTGATCTACTTTATCAAATGCCTTACTGAAGTCCAAGTAAATTATATCCACAGCATTCCTCTGATCCACTAATTTTGTCACTTGGTCAAAGAATGCAATAAGATTTGTCTGGCATGATCTGTTTTTGACAAACCCATGTTGGCTTTTAGTAGTGATTTTGTTTGCCTCTAGGTGTTCGCTGATTCGTTGTTTGATTATCTTTTCCAGAATCTCCCCAGGTATTGAGGTCAGGCTGATAGGTCTGTAATTTCCTGGATCCATTTTTTTCCTTTTTTGAAGATGGGAACTACATCAGCTCGTTTCCAGTCCTCTGGTAGTTCCCCAGTGCTCCAAGATCTTTGAAAAATATAGTTCAGTGGTTCTGAGATCACATCTGCCAGTTCCTTGAGAACCTTGCAGTGTAATCTATCTGGTCCTGGTGATTTGAACTCGTCTAGGCTGGACAGGTGCTCACTTATCATTTTCTTACCTATCTTAACTTGTGTTTCTCTACTGTTTTTTATGGCACTATATTTGATAGGTTGGTCTGTTTTGTCCATCTTCCTTCTTACTCCCCTAATAATATTTGGAGTGAGCCTCAGCTGCCAGATTTGGAAATTGCTGTGGTTGTGCTATAATGATTACTCAGTGGAAAATATCCCCAGAAGACTTGCTGTCCTCAAGTTTGTTGAAGAACATAGGGATTTTATATGTAGCATTAGAGAGGGTCATCATTTTATCCTTTACTTTAGACAGCAAAATATCTTAGTCCTGCATTGATTGTATTTATTATCTCTCAACTCACTTGTTGTTACTTACCTGGTCCTGCTGTTTTTGAGTTATAGTTTCGCTGGTGCTTTTTTTTTCCATTAAAGAACATTCCACTCAAATATTGATGTAGAAATTCTATCGGTGAATAAATAATAAACAGCCCATATAAAGTTTAATGGCAATTAATACAAAAGAGGTTCCTAGAATTTTAAGAACCCCAAAATTGATGGCCCTTCTAAATTTCAGAAATAGGTGTGAAGATTCTCAGAGTAGGTCTTACAATACGATCAATAATGATCACTCTTCATTTTACAAGTTACATCTTTATACTACATTTCTGAACATGACATAAGTCAGCATCTCCCCTTTATATCCCCTGTGATAAAACCTGGAAAAAAATTAAAGACACCTGACACAAGAAAACATGATACATTTCTTATCTCATGCTGAGAGGACTAGGTCAGACCCTGTCTCATGTTTTCATTGATGCGGCATTTGATTACATCCAAAAGGACATTTGGGATATTGTAGCCAATATGAGATGAAGCTTCAGAAAATAATTGAAAAGATTATGGTAATTTTCTTAGTTTCAAAGAACACATTAGAGCAAATACCTTTGTTAGCTCTTACCTTATTAATTTATACAGCACCAGAGAATGTTCTTAGTTGGATAAGAAAATAAAGTAAATACTTATGAAAATCCTAGCTATTAATCTCTCTCACACACAGCCTGTAGAAAGGGATAAGTCTACTCTGCCCCAAACCCCAGTCAGTGTCTGGAAGATAAGGGTAATAATTACAAATCCCCAGTTTTCACGATGGAAGGAACATCTGTATCATTTAAGCACACACAGTGGATGAAATGGATAGATTTTTTTAAAAAAATTCCTCATTTTTGATCTTATGAATATCCAATAAGATTGTTAAAATTTTGACTACAACATCCTAGAAGACAGTCAGCTATTTTTAATCTTCCTCTTCACTGAGTAGGTTGAACAGTTTGCTTGCCTCATTAGAGACTTTCTATCATATTGACATTAGTACGACTTTTTTCTACTTCTATTCTTTTGAGGAGGAATAAATCTTCAAAATATCCATGGGAACTGGCTCTTTGAATTGGAAGTTGACTAAAATTTGTTCCAAAACTTTGGAAAACTTTAATTTCTTATTAAATGAAAAGTTCAGGTGATGGTTTCTGAAACCACCCATGGTGCTATTTGAGCTTGGTTGTTTGCTTGCAGACAGAATGATGAAGCTACGTAGTTGGATAATAACATATCTGCCAGCAAACAATCAAACTCAAAAACCACCAAAAATCTAAATATTGCATCTGTACCTGATCATTGGAAAAATATTATTGTTCCCCTGCAGAAAGGGAAAGGCAGCAAGAATAATGTGAAAACTATAGGGGATTAATTTGTTAAGGGAACTAGTAGTACTAATACCACAAGAGTATAAGATATACAAGAACAAAATTTGGGAAATGCATGTGGCTTTATGGAAGCAGGATATATAGACAACACCTTTGAAAAATGTATGAAGGTAAGAGGAAAAGATTTTGAATATTTGTTAACTAAATTCACTAGGCTTGAATTATAGAATATTTTATGTGAATATGTTACTTATTTATCAAATTTCTATCTCACCTATCTAACCTAAGTGACTCTGGGTAGTGTATAAACAATATCGGAAAATTATGTACTGTAAAAACATGACTAAAATATGAAGTGGAAGGTCAATCTAAAAAAATGGAAATAAAGCATGGCTGATCAGTGGAATATCTGGTTCAACACTATTCAGGGAATAAGAGGCTGCATGATCCCTTTTGGTTATTTAACCTATTCATGAATAAAGATGTATGAAATGATTGTGATGATATTAGGAGTATGCTATTTGGATATGTGGAAGCATGGAGACATTTTTATGCAGTAGATGCCCTATTGTTGGCTGAGAATTTGAATGATTTTCAGCAAATGTTAGAAAAATTGTATGATGCAACAAATAATGATTAATTGCAACTAATACATCAATGGGGAAAAAACTAGAGGGAATAGAATTGTTTTGAAAGATGGAAAAGTAGAATAAGAAATTGTGAGATGTGCAAATGCTCCTATGCAGTCTAAGAAGTTTTATAGAAAAAAGCAAACATATCTGTGACTGTTCTTTCAGACAAGCTAGTAAATTTGGCATACATACTTTACCTGTACAAAGTTTTCATCTACATAGGAAAAATAAATTACTCTGTTCCATTTGTACAGTATGCAGTACATTTTTATGGTTCATTTGCTTTATACTTTTCTCTTTGACAAATCAGATCCTCTTTTAAACTTTCACTGAAAGCTTCCATGTGACAGTGTTCTGCTTAGAACTATTTGGCTCAGGGTTCAGAAATCTCTCTTTTGCTAATAGCTTAAGTCAGTCCGATGCTTCCTTTGCAGGATCTGGGTTCAGGGGAGTGTGACAGATTAGATGGTGGTAGTGCCAGCAACCTTGAAAGAGCTGCAGGAGGGCCTATGCCCATTGTGTATAGACTACAGTCAAGGAGCTCTTATAACTGATATTTCTTTGGAAAAAGAAAGAAATCGTCAGCACAGAATTTTGCCTGTCAGAGAGAAGACTGTTACATTGAGATATTTTTTAAAAAATATAAGTAGTGCATGCAATCATTTGGACCCTATATACAATTGGGCATATGCAAAACAAGAAAAGCTTTGCTACTATGTGGGAATTAATATTTTGAAGATGGAGAGTGCAGTGTTGTGATCAAAAGTCACCATCACTTTTGTACCTCCTGAAACATCACAGCATACACAAAAGGTGTGGGACTTCCTTTGTGGTGCTTCATTCACTTTCTTGCAAACTTTGACACAACCTTCCATAAACATTGCTTTTGCTACCTTAGTAAGGCTTATCTAGAAGATGCTGTTATAGTTGTCTAATATTACAAGAGGAAGTAGGCGGCTAAGGAACAGAAGCTATGACTTTGATAGGGATAAATTTAATGGCAATTTTAAGCCTCATTTTTTCACTTTTGTGAATTCCTGAATCCCAGTGAGTTAAAAGCATTAGGGTGAGAAAGCATCATTTTTGTTGCCCTGTCTATAACATTTTGTAAATGGAAACTCTATTTAAATGAATAATGTCTTTCAGAGCCAACTTGCTTATGAAACGTAGAGCATTTTAGCTCAATACTTCTAGAGGAATGGTGACAGAATTACTTCATGAAATGTTTCTCTTGTATTATGTCATATATATTCCCAATAAAATTGTGCATGTTTATAGGCTCAAATGTATAGCAATTTTAGAACAGCAATTTGCTTCAATCTATTTGATGGCTTTACTTGATAAATCCCCTTTCATCCTCTCTCTACAAATATTTTTTCTGTAAAGGAACTGTACTTGCATTGGCAACTACATTTATATTAGCTCATGATGTGTTATTACTTTCTCAGATTTCTTTAAAAATCAATTTTTAAAATGTCTTATTCAAATGCACACATGTAGAAGAATAAACATATTAAAAACTAATGCTTCATTAAAACTTACAGAAATTCAAAGCCTACAATTCCTACTATTCCACGAAAGCTAAAATGGTGAATAAAATATTCAGTGCCACTCTCTGGATATATAAATACATTTTGAGTTTCTGCTAACAGATTTGTTGGGTCTCCATGGTCACTTTAATAAGTGAAAAAATTAACTTGGGAATTGGTTGAATCCCAAAATTTGGTTTGAGTTACTAATACAGTGCATATTTTGTGAGGAAAAAGGCTCAATGGAAAAGCCACATAATTTATGAGAAGATTGGAGCTATTAGAAAATAATATGTTTCTTTTGGACCAATCCAAAATTGTGGATGAGAGCACAGATGCACTCTATAATTAATCCATTAAGAACAGCAGGTAATTCTCTAAGAAAAGAGGTAAGTGAGTTGCATTTGATGAAAGAGACACTCAAAGGAATTTAAATAACTCCCAAGCATTTGTGTATATATGCAGGAATATGTGGGAAACATTCAATAAGCAATGTATTAAAAGAAAAATGTGGATGGGAAGAGGGAATTGGCCTTTTATCCTATCAAACCGCGTAACATAAACTTTGCCTTCAGGATTTTGCCTTTGCTTGTCTTCTCCATACATACTAAAACATAAAATATACTATTGCTTTTCTACAAATTTATACCATGTTAGTTTCTTAGGGTTATAATCTTCAGTGCATGCAACAGGAAATCTCATTGAATTCAACAGGACATTTTTGAGAAACCAACCCTGGATCATCCTTTAAATAATATTGCATAACACAATACTACCATTATTGCAAGAGGGAGTCATTTCAATGACTATGTAGAGTGGAGGAATTTTTCAAAGTAAGAGATTTGAAGAAAGGAAGAAAGAAAGGTTTAAGTCGTCCCCTCTCTGTCAGTGGTGAGTTCAATTGAGAAGCAGAACTGTTACAGAAGCAACAAAAAAGCAAACTTTAGAAATGAGGAAAAACTGATTTTGTTTAGATTTATATATTAATTTACCTAATTTTGAATGTTTAGAGAAGTACACATACCAAAATATAATTATTATTCAAAATTCACAATTCACAATTCTCTAAAATAGGAAATACGGTTCTTTAAAAATATTTAATAAAGAGTACATTAGGAAATTGTATAACTGCAGATGTTCATGAAAATAATATACAGAGATGTATTATAAGGGAAAACTCTGTCCATTAGCTTACATTGCAGATAAAAATGCATATTTAAAAATGCCTCATCTCAATGCAAACTTTTTTTAAAAAAAAAAAAATCTGAGCAGTCACAAAGTGGAAGCTAAGAGAAACTACACTTGAGAGATTTGCAAAGAGAAACTGAAAATATTTACCCCATCCCAAACAAAGATGAGAGCAGCTGCATTCTACATATGTAGTTTTGTTTCTCAGGAATGGAAGTTTCTGATTGCACAAAAACCTTAGGTTTATTATGGCTGTATTTTTAAAGAGACTGTTCAACTAAAGAGAGTGATATTAGGAAGGGTATATCATTAGAATTGTGCCATCAGGGAAGGGTCTATAGGAGGGGACAAAAATTCAACAATCAATTGAGTGAGTGGGACACAGTATTCACCACATTTGGAAGAAATACTTGTGGCCATAAACAACAATAAACATTATATACATTTAGGAAACAACAAAGGAGAATATTTGTAGCTCAGGGTTGAAATGAAAGATCCTTAGTGCTCTCTTAGCTTGATTGTTTTCTTGCAGATATTTCATTATCTAAACTAGGTATATCATCAGTGCTACTGTTTCCTACATTTAGGAAAAGCATGGGCTGAAGTTACTTTCAGGGCCAGTTTAGTGTAGTGGTAAGGCATCAGGCTAGAAACCAGGAGACCATGAGTTCTAGTCCCATCTTAGGCACAAAGCCAATAGTCTCAGCCCTAGGAAATAAGCAATGGCAAACCACCTCTGAAATCTTAGCAAGAAAAATGCATGACTTGTCTAGGTGGTTGCCAGGAGTCAACATTGACTCAAAGGTATACACGCGCATGCACGCACAAACACACACACACACACACACTCAAAATGTTGCTTAACTGCAGCACTGAACCAGCCAAGACTACCACTCCCCTTTGGTGAGTTTGTTCAATGATTATACAGGCATTTTTTCCTGAAAACAGCTTTAATCAAGTTTTAATCACATGGTGACAGCAAATGAGAGGGATACCAACATCTTTCAATAGGGTTGCAAAATTCTGTTTAAAGGAAGTATTTAGCATTTCATAAGATCACCAATTCACTTGAGATTTTAGCATTTTTATAGGTTAGTGTGAAACTCCTGTAAGAATAAGTGAAATGATATTTGATGCAAATGCACACTATTTTTACAATTGGGTTTGTGGGCCTGAACCACCAGTGAGATTATATGATGGTTGCCCCATTGTTAACATAATAAGTGGAAGAGACTGTTTTATGTTCATCGAAGTCTTCAGTAGACTTTGTCATTGATACAGGCACACCTGGATTTACATTTAGACTGCTTTCAAGTTACATTTATGCTATGCAGTGATGTCTGTCAAGTACTTTTCAGAAGCACTCAAAATTATGCCATCGGAGAGATGGCCCCATCAGCAGCTATTTGTCTTCAGGCAGTATTTTGTTTATACGTGCTGAGAAAAAAGTATAGACAGGTTTTCACTGACAGGATAATGATATAATATACATGGAATATAAAGCTGTATGTTTATTGCTGAACTTGCATTTCATGTTTCCTAGGATACATTTGATATTTTTGATGCTGCTCATTCCCACCATAGCTTGAGTTCTTCTTTTCCAATATTAACTTTTTAAAATCTGCCATACTGAGGTCTTTCCCTCTGAAAAATAGATGACATTCAATGGAATATAATTCAGGACAGTCACAGAAGTGTGACTAATGAACACCATGATCCTTTCCATGAAATATAAACATGAATCAGAAAAGACAAAAAGGCTGAGGATTTTAACCTGGAGCATGTAATGTAGATTTCGGTGAACTACTGTAGCCAAATCTTCTGCCCTATACAGAGCAGAATAAAATAATTATTCTATCTGTGAACTTTCTGTAGAGTGTACGAGGTTCTGAATAAGACATTTAGATTCTGCGCAGCTTAGACTTCTTCTGGACATAAAGCCTGACAAAATCAATACATTTCGTTTACAACTAGAATATTGACTGTGAATCATCATACAGGGTGTTATTCAAGCATAACATAAAGGCTAGTTTATGGCTTTTGAAATATGGACTGTGTTTAAATGAAACCTTCAGAAAGTCCATTTTTGCTTTGGTTTGGTATCAATACCAGCTGAGCAGCATAAACAAACATAAAAACACAAGCTAGATCAGATTAAGGCCCTATGATTCTAATGTTTTGTGTCACACAATGGCCATCACTTGCATCCTGGAAACTCACATGCAAAACACAATGGAGATAAATTCCACTTCTTAGGGAACCACAATAGGCCAGTTACATGTGTAAGAAGTAATACTATTTAAAATGCATGCATAAGAATGCAGAATGAAATTCAAATATGAATTTTCAGATAGGGATCATATTTAACAACATATTTACTTTTGCTATGAAAGATATCATGATCAGATTAGGAAATATCCTATATAGCTACTGCTGTTAACCATAATAGACAAATGCATTTTAGGATATAAGTAAATTTATAACGGCTATATGGAGCAGTTAATTTTGCATACAAATTCCATAATTTATCTATGAATAAAATACACATACCTGTACTTATCCCTTTTTAAAGAAACCCTCTAAGAACTGGTGCCTACAGAGTGCTCAGAGGTATTTTTATAAATAATGGTGAATCAGAATAGTGGTTTTTTTGTTTCTGGGATGTCACCTTCCAATTTATTTTTATTTAACAAAAATAATAAAAATTAAATTAGATGAGATGAGATATCATGGGAGGTGACTCTGGTCTCATGGCTGAAAAAACAGAGTTGAAGTTGTCAGTTGCAAACAATGTACATTGTGAATACAAATCAGGTCAGTTGCCATATTACAGAAAGATGCTTACCATGGACATTTCTGGCTCTAAATATGAAAATGAACTCAGGCTAGAGATCTAATTTCCTAAGAGAATAAACTCACGAGGAACCTTGTATCAGTCTTAAAGCAACGCACAGATCATACAACTGCCATCTTCTCTTTTTAATCCCTGAGGAAAGGCCAGCCCACTCATCCTGGCTAATTATGGATGGCCCTCAGTTATTGTTGGTTTTACCTATATTGTTCCTATTTTTGCTTTTAATTTCATTGAATCAAATTTTACATTTTTTGTTCTTAACTGCCCCAAATCTTCTGGAGTCGAAGCAAATTATAAATACTGTAAAATAAATGCTAAATACAAGGAAGGAAGGAAGGAAGGAAGGAAGGAAGGAAGGAAGGAAGGAAGGAAGGAAGGAAGGAAGGAAGGAAGGAAGGAAGATTTCATAGAGATCAGAAATTATTTAATTATCCAAAGAGCTCTTGGTTGATAAACTACCTAAGATCTACTACCTAAGGTTTAATAAAGATTTGATTCCCTCCTATTGGCTCATTAATGATTGAAATGTGATAACTTGGCTAGGCTGCCAAATCCAAGGCAGCATACAGAACTTCACCTTTTATCTTCCTGTTGATTCTGCAAGATTGGTTTGGTTTCAGGAGAATGCCTGATGAAGGATCACTTAGAAATGTTCATGGCTGAATGGAGATTTGACTCTGAAATTCTCCAGTTTACTGCTCTAACTATTATACTGTTCTCTTTATGTTCCCTAGAAACCACTCCCTAACCTTTTAGAATGAATGAAACTTCTTTAAAAAGAGTCTTCAGGGCTGCACCCAACAAATGAATTAAATAGAGTTGAATCGTATGGAGTGTACTACTAAATATGAAGTGAAACAATTTAGAAATGCTATTGTTCTAGCAAAATTGAACAGCATTTTATTTTGCAGAACTGCCCAAATTAAAAGAAAAAAATCTTGGTCAAGTATTATATGGCGGTGGTAGTAAAAGCAGATACTTCATGATTCACAAATCAAATGAGTCAAGCAGGAGATCATATTTACAGTAGTTTTTTTTTTAAATAATGGTTTCATCTGAACTGTACTATTCCAATTGAGAACAGACTATGAATAACAAGGCCAGATACTTGCTGTTGAATTACCAAAGTTCACCCATTTATTTAATTTTTTTGTAACATATTCACGTATATTGACTGGTGTCTGAGATATTTAAAGTCAGTGAATTAGCCTTGATTCTTTTTATTTCCAGTTGTGCTGTAACAGGACTATTTGTGGAAACACAAACATAAATAAAGATGACTGTGCCTGTAGAGTGATCTGTGAGTCCTGTGGAAATAGACAGGGCACTTTGTAGTGTAACCTCTGCCACTTCCTGCTTGGATATCACCACACATGCCTGGGTAAAGTCTCCTGTATGGCAGTAGGAAGCTGGGTTTGGGCAGTAGTCAATGCTTCTTTGTAAAAAGGATGTCTATGGAGATTCTCAATCATCCAGGTCATGGTTGTCCCAAAGGAGCCTTTTCCAAAAGGTAACTGGAACTTTCTTGTTTTTTTCTTTGAAAACATTTCACTTCTCATCCAAGAAACGTTTTGGATAAGAAGTGAAACATTTTCAAAGGAAAAAAAAACCAAGAAAGTCAATTTGCTTTTTGGAAAAAGCACCTTTGGGATTGTAACATGGATATTTGTTTTCTCAGAAAGAGTTTCTGAGGCATCCATGGCTCAAGAAGCCCTGGCTCAGTCTGGTTTGAATAATTTTAGGCCAGTCTGTAATTAAGAAAATATTGCAGAGGGGATGGTCCTGCAATTCCAGAAGCACCAGAGGAACTGAATTATTTGGATCTTTGACAGTCAGGTTTCAGGCCTGGATGTTGCACTTAAATTGCATTTGTGGATAATTTTTGGAGAGGACCTTCTTGGACCTATTTGATCTCTCAGTGGCTTTTGCAATCTTTGATCATATATTCTTCTGGACCATCTCCAAAAGATGGTGGGGAAAGGGAAAATGTTCTGCAGTAGTTTTTCCTAAAGAGTTGTTCATGCCAGGGCAGTGGGAGAAATTTGCCAAAAGATATCTGGGCAGGTCATTTATTAGAGCAAGGTTAAGCATTAATATACTGGTAAGATATAAATCTTGGCCCTGAAACAAATAGGCAATGTACTAGAAGTGCCTGGAGGCTGTCAACTGGATGGGGAGACACATAGTTTAACGAAGATAAGGACGAGGGGGGACATGATAGCAGTGTTCCAATATCTCAGGGGCTGCCACAAAGAAGAGGAAGTCAAGCTATTTTCCAAAGCGCCTGAAGGCAGGACAAGAAGCAACGGATGGCAACTAATCAAGGAGAGAAGCAACCTAGAACTAAGGAGAAACTTCCTGACAGTTAGAACTATTAACCAGTGGAACAACCTGCCTCCAGAAGCAGTGAATGCTCCAACACTGGAAGTTTTTAAGAAGAGACTGGACAGCCATTTGTCCGAAATGGTATAGGCTTTCCAGCCTGAGCAGGGGGTTGAACTAGATGACCTGCAATGTCTCTTCCAACTTTATTATTATTATTATTATTATTATTATTATTATTATTATTATTATTATTATTATTATTATTATTATTATTATTATTATTATTATTATTATTATTATTATTATTATTATATTCAACTGAATCCCCCCAAGTTGAAGTAGCTTTGAGTTGGTGGACTTATAATTCCAGAGAATCTTTGACCCTGAATGGATTTGTATTCCTGTTTTCAGAAGTGATTGCAGTCTAGGCATCCCTGAAGACTCACAACTTCTTAATGAGTAGGAGGCAGCTGCAACTAGGAGAACTTGTGCATCAATTACATCTTGCACACCAATGCTGGACATTCTTTGATCAGGAAGTCCTTCTCACAGTCACTCATCCTTAATTACTTTCCATTTTGATTATTGAAATGCACTTTATATTGGGCTATCCTTGAAGAACATTCAGAAGCTATAGCTAATACAGACTGCAGAGGCCTGAATAGTGATGGATGTATCTCAATATACACAGGTGGTCCTGATGCTTCAGGATTTGTGCTCATTGCCTACTGGATCTTGTTGTGATTCAAAGTGCTGGTAGTCACACTCATTGGGACTGTTAATTAATTAAATTTAAATAATTATAATAATACAAAAATGCCAAATCCAGTCTGAACACCTGACTGACTGCGATAAAAGACAACAATAACATCAACAATAATAAGATTGCCTACATAGTTTTGGATGTGGTTAAGGGACTATTTTTTCCTCTACTTCCTCCACAAAACTCTCTTTCTGTGGATATTCAGTCATCTCCATTCCTTCTAAGTTTTATGAAAGTTATAAAAAATTATCTGTTCTGTCTAGCACAGGTAAATAGTATGTTAAGATTGAAGGTGGAGTTTGTGAGTGCATAAGTTCTATTTTCTGGTTTTTCATTTTAATATATATTTGGAGTTATTTTTTTTCTTTGTGAATACAATTTTATTTTATGATGAAATTGATAGTTACCTAGAAATTTTGAGGCTGCCCAGCATACAAATGAAGCAAATAAAATAAAATAAATAAATGCTTTCTTAATGGGACTAGAAATAATGAGGAAATTATTCCATTTCCCCACAGATCTTGTAATTTTTTCTGCATGTGTCAGATTGTCTCCAAAATAGTTTCATACCTCAGCTCATTGAGATCCCAAAGGCTCTGAAGAACATGTCGTAGAATTCCCTAACACCTTAAAGGTACCCCAGAGAGCTCATAGATATTCTCAACAGAATTATTTTTCCTTCACACAGAGTCATTGTGATTGCAAAGCCTGCCTAAGAGATGTAAACATCTTCTCAACCCCAATTTTCATACAACCAGCATAATTACGGGGGAGGGGACTGATATGACAATCTGAAAATTAAGTAAAAGCAAGAAAAGGAACCAGTTAAAACTACATTGTAAACTTTTGATAGAAGAGTGATATTCTGATAAAAAAGTAAAACAACAACAACAACAACAACAACAACAACAATAATAATAATAATAATAATAATAATAATAATAATAATAATAATAATAATAATAATAATAATGTTAGAAGGGACCTTGGAGGTCATCTAGTTCAACCCCCTGCTCAGGGGTTGATAGCGCCCAGTGTTCAAGTCTGTCCAGGTCCTTCTGTATCTTAAGCCTGTCTTCTGGAATGTTGGCTATTCCTGCCAGCTTGGTGTCATCTGCAAATTTGATGAGTTCTCCATCTATCCCCTCATCCAAATCGTTGATGAAGATGTTGAAGAGCACTGGGCCCAGAACAGAGCCCTGGGGCACCCCACTACATGCTTCCCTCCATATAGATGCGGTTCCATTGAGGACCACACGCTGAGTACAGCCGGTCAGCCAGCTACAGATCCATCTGGTGGTGATGCTGTCTAACCCACATTTTTCTATCTTATCAAGTAGTAGGTGATGATCTACTTTATCAAATGCCTTACTGAAGTCCAAGTAAATTATATCCACAGCATTCCTCTGATCCACTAATTTTGTCACTTGGTCAAAGAATGCAATAAGATTTGTCTGGCATGATCTGTTTTTGACAAACCCATGTTGGCTTTTAGTAATGACTTTGTTTGCCTCTGGATGTTCGCTGATTCGTTGTTTGATTATCTTTTCCAGAATCTCCCCAGGTATTGAGGTCAGGCTGATAGGTCTGTAATTTCCTGTGTCCATTTTGTTTCCCTTTTTTGAAGATGGGAACTACATCATCTCTTTTCCAGTCCTCTGGTAGTTCCCCAGTGCTCCAGGATCATTGAAAAATATAGTTCAATAGTACTGAGATCACATCTGCCAGTTCCTTGAGAACCTTGGGGTGTAATCCATCTGGTCCTAGTGATTTGAACTCGTCTAGGCTGGACAGGTGCTCACTTACCATTTTCTTGCCTATCTTTTTCAAATTTAAAATTTTTATTATTTTATCATAAAAAAAAACACATCACAAATACATCACAATACAAAAACCCCCACTCCCCACCCCCCACCCCCCGGACTTCCCAAACCTTATCCCAGGATACTATTCAACTAAAAGTAAACTACTAATAATATCCCTAACTCCACAAAATAATATTCTACATAGGTAGGTGAAATATGTAAAAAAAAGAAACAAATTATCTAAAAGCCTAGATTATATTCCACCATTCTATGCTTATTTTGAATATAAACAATCCATCTTCTCCATATTGATAAAAATTGTTCATTTGAGTGATTCTTCAAATAAGCCGAAATTTTTGCCATTTCAGCAAGATGCGAAACCTTCAATCTCCAGTCCTCCATTGTAGGTAAAACTTTACTCTTCCAGTTTTGAGCTATCAGCAAACGGGCAGCAGTTAAGCAATACAACATCAAATTCGTTTCTTTTACATCCAAACTTTGTATAATACCCTATCTTGCCTATCTTAACTTGTGTTTCTATTCTGTTTTTTATGGCACTATTTTTGGTAGGTTGGTCTGTTTTTTCCCTTTGTGTAAAGACAGATGCAAAAACCGAGTTAAATAGTTCTGCTTTCTCCCTGTTGCTTGTCATCTTCTTGCCACTTTCACCCACCAATGGACCAATCATTTCCTTCATTTTTTTCTTGTTTTTTACATGTTGAAAGAAGCTTTTTTTGTTATTTTTGACTTTGGTCGCAAGCCTTAGTTCATTTTGAGCCTTAGCTTTCCTCACTTCATCTTTGCAGGCTTGGGTTATCTGCTGATATTCTGACTTAGTTATGTGCCCCTCTTTCCACTTTCTATGCTTGTCCTTTTTATCTTTCAATTTATCAGAGAGTTCTTTATGCAGCCATGCTGGTTTCTTTTGAGAGCTGTTATTTTTACTCTTTGTTGGTATTGTGCTAGACTTGGCTTTTATTATCTCACTTTTCAAAATTTCCCAAGCTTCTTGAGTTGTTTTCCCCTTGAGGATTCTCATCCATGGAATCCTTCCCAAGCCCTTTCTAAGTTTATTGAGATTAGCTCTCTTAAAGTCCAAGACTCTAGTTTGACTGTGTTCTATTGCTTGTGCTTCCATAATGTTGAATTCCAATATTGCATGATCACTTCCTCCGAAGGTTCCTGTGGCTACAACACCTTCTATCATTTCATCTCTGTTAGGGAGAATTAGATCCAAAATGGCTAATCCCCTAGTTCCCTTCTCTACTTTTTGGGAGACAAAGTTGTCTGCTAGGTTTGCAAGGAACCTGTTTCATCTTCCACTTGGTGCAGAGTTTGTTTCCCAGTTGATGTCAGGGTAGTTAAAGTCCCCCATTACTATTGTGATGTGCTTCCTACATACCTTAGTTAGCTGATTAGCAAAAAGTTCATCTAATCTTTTGAGTAGATTAAAATAGATCCTTTTAGCTTTTAGCTCCATCTTTCCAATATCCCAAAAAAGTTACAGGTATTATGTCCCTATTTTAGGTTGACTGTAAATTCTTTCCTAATCAGAACCTATTGAAGAAGGATATGAAGAATACTGTCTTGAAAGATAGTATTTTGGATTCTCCCTTCAAGAAAAAACTACTTACAACTGCATTCACATTACTTCTTTTGTTCTAATCCAGATACAGATAACTTTTCAGTTACTATGTCCAAATAATTATTTTCTCATCTCCAGTGATACATAATATGAATTTTTATAGTGCTGAACATCTATTAAGGATTACCCCAAATATGTAACTAATAAAGACAACGTGTAACTCTCCAGCTTCTTCAGAATGCAGTTCTCAATCTCACTACTTACCATATTGATTAGACTAGAGAGAGTAGTAATTCTAGAAATTAGAATCAGAAATTAGGAATGATAGGAAGCTTCCACGCCCCCCCCCCCTCACATTGCATATTTATACTCAGTGAGATACTCTTGAGTATCTGGCAGCAAGGTTATATTCTAGTTAATCTCCAGACCTATTTAAAAACTTAAAATATTTGGACAGAGGTTTGGGGGCAGACTTTATCAGGTTTAACATAATTTCAATATCAACCTATGGCACAAATTTGCTTCGACTAACAAATTAGCTTTGAAAGCACACTAACTCTGAATTCAATGACTTATTTCTAATTATTTAAGTAGGACAGAATCATTTAAGAGAAAAGGTGATCACCATCACTTGTTTTAAAATAAAAGCAACTTGTTTAATTATGTTTCCACTTAATCCATGTACAACAGAATGCTCTGATGAGGCTTTGAGCATTTCTCCATGTATAAAGACACTTGGTATCATATTCAAATAGCACCAATTAGATTGTGGAAATGGCTCAGACAACTTCTTCCTTTCCCACAATAACTTTCCAAGAAGACAGAACATTTTGCTGTCTGAACATGCTAGATATTCAGATGAAGTAATATGAACATATTTCTGCTACTTTAATTTTAACTTGTGCATGTTTTCCCTGGCTAAGAAGCAGTGACCTAGTTCTTGTCAGTGCTTAGATCTTGTATTCATTCCAAAATATTTTGTTTGTCTTTGTGTGTTTGAGTCTGTGTGCACACATATTTTCCCTTCTCCCCCTTTACCTCTTGCTTGCATTATATCTTAGAGAGCAGCAAACCTTAGCTAATGTTATTTATTAACATAGTACTGAACTGTTGGAAAGAACAATGAATTTATGGGTCTTGGAAACAAGTCTGATTTTGTCATTGCCCAATGACCATTTTTATATTTGGGCCCTCATGTGGTCATTCTGTTGCCTGAGTCAAGATGTAGAAAGCAATTTCCTACATATTGTTATAGTTCTCAGAAATGAACTGAATTTAATTCAGAAACATGTAATATATGGCAAATGTTTTGTTCCAGGCAGGTAGCTCAAAAGAGTAAAGGAAAAAAATCCATAATTGTACAGTCAGGATGTTTTTCAGAATGTTTACTTAATAGCCAATAGGTTAAAAACAGGATAGTCAAGACATTGAGTAGTCAATTAGAATAAAATGTTTGCAAATCACACAGAAAAATAAATGGCAATCCAGGAAGATACAGGCTCATAAATTGATCAAGGTATTATCCTGAACAGGAATAAAATAGATAAAATAGATTTTGAAGTTAATTCAAAGTCTAGGAAATCAGTCAGATGGTATGTAGAAAAAAAAGATATAAAGGATATATTATTTTCACCACAGGTAGTCCTAAACTTACAACAGCAATTGAGCCTGGAATTTTGGTCAGTTGTTGTGATTATGGTTGCAAGTTGAATCACCATGTGACTGAATTCAATTTTAATGCCATTTTTTCAATGGTCATTAAATGATATACTATGGTCATTAAGTGAATTGTGTGATTGTTAAGTGAATCACATGGCCTCATTTCTGAATTCAGCTTATTCAATAGGCATTTTCTACCAGAAAATGGTTAAAAAAATACAAAACACAATCATGTGACAGCAGGACACTGCAACCCCTTGTAAATGTGAGTCAGTTGCCAAGTGCTCAAAGGTGATTGTATGACTGTGGGAATGGTAAGGCAGTCATGGCTTTGTGAAAAGGTTGTTAATAACTTTTTTCAATTCTACTGTAACTTTGAGTAGTTGTTAAGCAATCAGTCACAAGTTGGGTTGCTTTTAAGTGGAAAGCTTTTCACTGAAAAGTCTCAATATTCCAGTTCAGCTTAGGAGTAATTATTTCCACAATTCCCCCCCCCCCTACAATTTACAACCTTTTCATGTTTTAATATTCATCCTGAAGCGGATACCTGCTTCTGTGAACTTAGGGATTGTCCTGAAGAATCTGGAATTTGAGGACTTGGAACTTGGGATGTTGGTTCTTCTCTAATCCATGTATTGGAGCTTGATTTACATGTTTGGTAGCTTCCAGTACCCACCCTGGTTCATCTTCCTCTTCCTGATGAGACATTATTAAGAGAACTCATGCTTCTTTGTGTTTCTTCCAAAATATTTTTAAAAGATGACTATGAGGAAAATACCAGCAAACTGATCTATAGATACCTCCAACTTTGGTAGTGCAGTATCCTCATTTTCACAAGTCATTTCATAGATCATTATAGAGGGAACATTAAAAACTGATGGACTATTACACTCTGTCTGTGTAAACTCTATGCATAGTCTACCTTGAATATTCTATGCATAGAGATTAATACCAGAAATAACACGTCAACTCTATAACCAGATATGTAATTTCTTCTTGAAGTATAAACATTATATTGTGTGCACGATATAGAGATGCTTTTCTTTCCCAAAGATCTGCAACTTCTTTGAAGTATGTGCCTTAAATTTTATAATGGCTTGCCTTGCATATTCAAAGCTTGCTTTTCTCCTGGAAAGATTTGGCTCAAGAGTTTTGGAGGGCCCACCTATGCCAATGTAGACTTGGTGATCAGTAAGTGTCTTTCCTAATTATTGAATTAAAACTCTCTCTATTCATCCTCTAGTTAGCTGAAACAATGCTGGTATAAAATTTGCTGTCCACATTGCCAATCCTCTGTTCTGTCTACTATATCTGTTCCAATTGCTTATAATTTTCTTTTGCTTTGTTGCCATCATCTTTCAGCAAATGATCAGGCTCAAGCAAAACATCCACCAATCATGCAGCAGCTAAGGGTTGGGCTAATTTCAGGACTCTTCTCTAGTTGGTTTGCCTACTTTTCCTTTAACACCCTATTTGGACATATCTCAGGTTTTGAATGATGGGAATGATGAAATTTACAAGAAAACACTAGACAGCATGATTGTGTAGCTAGATCTAAGATTGTTGGGAAAACTGACATGGATTACCTGCAGGGTAATCGTACTTCTAGGGTATGTAGGTGGAGTAAGGATGCAGGAGACTGACAAATACAGGGAAAGTAGTGTAATAAACCAACACACTTTTCTTCTTTCTAAATGAAGCAATGAAATCTGATGTCCTATCTTCTACTTTGCTGGCCATACTATTTCTATATCAGTATAGCTAATGAGACTTAATCCTGTAAATGTGCTAATTTCTAATTGTAAGAAATGTAATCCAGTTGATGAAGATTTGCATCTGGGTAAAGTATGATTCCAAGCAACAATGTAAGTTTCCCCAAGCAAAAGTATAATATAAGTATGTACTTCCTTAACAATGTAGAAAAGCAACAGTTGATTAAAAAATAAGAAAATGTGGTGGTATCTGATTAATAGTATCTCAACAGCAGAAACATTTTATACACTATACAATATTTAATACACTCATTGTATAAAAGTGCAGCATGCCACAAAGAAATTCTGGCAGCCTTGAATTAAATAAGTTTGATGCTAGATAGGAATTAGTTGAAGACAGGCAAACTTCCTCTTCTCCTGGAATGAAAGAATACAAAAATTTACTGTAGTTTCTGACAGTAAATATAAACATTAAGTGTGTTTAAAGTTCTCCTATAGTGTGACGATAAGAGGCATATGCTGACAATTAATATGAAGATCAGAAAGTTAAAGGTCCTTGTTTTTCAGAAGCAAAGCATTCCAAGACTAGTAGGTACATGTTATCCACCCAACAGTAGAACGTGCTTGGACCAATCACAGATAAAGAATAATCTGGGTGAGGAAATACCCCCATCTGTCTTTCATATTTTTCAATTATTCTGTTCAAGTACATGCATGAAACAAACTTTTGAAAGGAACTTATAAAAAAAGTTTATGACTAGTTATGATTATACATCAATGTCAGGTTCCAGCACAAATCACTGCAGGATGGGCAGCAAATTCTGTTATTCTTTTACAATTAATTGACAGTAATGAAGATTATATGGTTTAATGCACTGTCTAGGTGGTCTAGCCAAAAACATGCCCACACCCTGTAAGCTGTACTATCCAAACCATAACATGCCACAAACCAAGGGAAGATTATGACAGTAAAAAATAAGCAAGTCAAGTAGCTTCAGATGGGTCAATAGTAAGTCAAGTGACATAACTACAATGTACCTCTCACATCAGACCATATCTGTATAAATCTCAGTTCTGGAACATGTTTTGATGATCAACTTGCTCTCTTGCTTGATTGCTCATAAGAATATTATTAAAGTTTCAATAGTAGGTAGCAACCAGGTTTAGACTTATTTTATTCATGAATAATAATTAATGCAAAACAATTAATGCAAAGGCATACTTGAGGACAATAGGCAGACTTGTTTATATATAGCCAGCAATACACCTTAATACTGTCTATATACTGAAATATATTTTTAGTTTTTGATACTTCTATGCTTATCCTTCCTCAGTGCTGGAAAACAAATTTATCTTGCATGGGAAAATCAACAAGGATCTGTATTATATCCATAGACTTCATTTTTACTGTACCATTACTGCCCCATGCAAAGAGAGAGGAAAAGAAATATTAAGTGCATTTTAGGGATAAACCTATAAAGATTTGTATAGCTTCACTTCCTTCTCTTAGTGCTGGAATGAATTACTCTGGAATAAAATTTAATCATTATATGTTGTCATTCTGAAGCATAATCTTGGGAAAATTATAGAGTTGTCATGAGAAGGATAGCAAATGGCTAAATGTTGGAAGGGACTGTCAAACAGCCTCTCTCTCCCTCTCCCTCTCCCTCTCCCTCTCTCTCTCTCTCTCTCCACACACACACCCCACACCTGCCGCCGTCCTAGGGACTGCCTGAACTTGTCCCTGCAGTTTTGGCGCAAGGTTTTTTTTTGTACAAATGATTTGCCATTGACTGCTTCCCAGGCCTGAGGAATTATGACTGGGCCAAAATCACCAAAGTGACTTTGTATTCGAGGTGGCTATAGACCTCATGGTCTCCCAGTTTCTAACCTGGTGCCTTAACCACCACACCAGACTGGTCCTCATCAAACAGTTTACCTGAGAAAAAGTAATTCCTGATTTACTTTTCTTAAGAAAAATAAGTTCTTTAGATAGAAACAGAAAAGGGCTAGGTAGCACAAGCAAACAACAGCTAATGACTTAAAAGCCAGTCATCAACACACCCCAATCAACATCTAAAAAGCCACATACAACAGGCACTATAAATGCCACACAGAGAACCGCACATACTCTGCTAGAGAAAAGTTCCCTGAAGATGGGCTCCAGCACGAGCCCGAAAGCTCGGAAGACAAAACCCTCTGGTCCCAGTGACCGTCCCAGATCGGATTCAGAAACAGAAAAGATTTGCAGAACCCATGAATAGATAGAAACTGAGATCACTGCCTGATTGTATATCTGTGTGACCACAAAGAAAGAAGGATTTAACACCCCACCCATTTTCCTAGCAGCATTACTCCTAAAATACTGAAAAGATCTGAACAGCATTTTATATTTTTTTTTATTTCAACTTTTTCATCCCTTGTATAATTAATAAATGATAAATTAATTGCATATATCTCTTTCCTCTTTGTGGCTTTTGTTATGAAAACATATGCTTCCTTCTCAGTTCTTTGGAATAGAATGTGTCAGACTGCTTTAATAATCATCATCACTCTGGAAAGGCAGCTTTCCTTTGGTGGTTTTACCATTCGTTTCATCTAGTCTCTTTTATACTGAACAATTTCATTCTCAGAACACTTCAGAGAATGCAATAAAAACCTTTGGTTCCTATTTTCCCACCAAATATCAGATGACCTTTTAGCACATTCTTTCTGCTCTAGAAAGGTATGCACATTGTTTATAAAGGTCTGGATCTGTTCTACACTCAGTGGAAACCATAGCAACAGTATTGCCATAAAATGGCAAATAATTATTTGGGTCACAGTAGTACATAAAAAAAGAGCAGATGTTGGATGTAGGTTTATTAAAGGTCATTGATCTATTGTATCAATAGTAGAGCCACAGAGAGGGGAAAGAGGACAGAACCAGCTCTTTTTAAAAGCATCCCCTAATAACTTTCTATCAGTGGAAATATATCTTTGAGATACAGATAGTGGACAAGAATAGGAATGCTTTTAATCCCCCAGTTTTCAGTAGAACACAACAACATCCCAGTGGATGTTGAAGTGGATTTAAGTGCTTGCACTTTTGCAGCCGTGTTATGCTTTCCCAGCTTGCCATTATCTAGCACAAGAGATAAAACATGAACAGACCTGGGTGTTTGGAGCTGGAGAAGAAATTAATGAACAGACTAATAGCTATTTAGTGTGGGACAGGATTTGAGATTCTAAACAGTTGATGAAGCCCTTTGAAAATTGTGCTGCCCCATGATATTACATTGTAATATCTAATTTGATTGATCAGTGAGACTCTAATATGCAGCAAGAGTGAAATGGATGAACCAATTAGAGAAAGAGAGAATGTGGAAAAGGTCAGAGTGGTGGAGCCCTTCACTTTCTCCCTGAAAGATATCGGGTATTAAACGTCAACTGCAATCTTTGTCATGAAAATAAGGTAACAGAGCCTGGTGCAATCTTACTCTTTAAATAATAGCCATGTCATTCATTCTTGTCAAAGCTTAAATAGAAAAGAGGATGGGGGAGAAATGTCTCATACTTCATTCAGTTATTTAAATGAACACATTAATTTAGTGAGGAGGGTTAAAGTGAAATGTCTCTGCCTTGTATTCTGGTTATTGCAGTGTGCAAGGAAATAAAAAGGTAGGAATGCAATACAGGGAGACTACTTTAAGCTATTGCTTTATTCATTCTGGTGCTCCAACCCTAATAATTTTTGCTTTTCTCTTCACTTTTAGATATAGGATTATGATTAGGCTGAGCCCCAATACCATAAGGAGGGACATAGGGCCAGTCATCTTCTCTATATACCTAATATCTATCTTAAATCTGTTTTTAGGCTGTTGTTCTAGATCTAGAAATAAGAAAAAATGATTTCTCTACCTTAGAAAATGTAGTGATGTTTCTGTCTCAAAGTTGATCTGCAACAAATTAATGTCAGTATAGCACAGAGAGAAACAGTCCAGTTACCTAGGTCAGAAGTGACAATCATGCCTGTGGCACAATCAGGATCATAAGTCCAACACCACTGGCCTATGTGACCTGACAGTGAACATCTGTCCTCACTCTTTCTACTGTTGCCTGTCGCCCCATTGCTAGAACAGAGTTTATCTGCTTCATCCTTACTGAAGTAGTATGGATGAATTAAGGTATTCCATGCTGTTATATTTTCTTCATCATTTCATTCATAAGTCTGTTTCGGCCTGTTCCTACATCTTTTTGGAATCAGATCAAAACAATATAAAACAAAATATCACTTTTCACTTTTATTTTTATAAAAAACTATTTTATACTTTACGAATTTGTGTGTTGGCTTTTTTCCCAGCCAAAAATTGTATTAATATAATCAAAGAATACATGATTCCAGACATGGTGTTTTAATCTGTGTATTTGTTCAGAAAATATAAATCTGTATATAATTTGGAAGTGGAGGACCAGACAAAGTTCTTCACCCATTGCAAGGACTCATCCTTAACTTATGATGCTCTGGCCCATAGCCATACAAAGCATTCAGCTGTTGTCTGATTAAACCTTTGCCTATACTTATTGACTTCTGTTAAAACAAAATATTTTTTTAAAAATTGCATTAACTTAAGTAAAATAAAAAGGCTTTGAATATTGTAGATCATGAATTAATCTATAAAATTTGAAAGAGCCTACTATTAACTTTTCTGACTTACATATTTTATTAAAAGGCACAAGCTTTTATGAGCCAGTATATACTCATAAAGTGAGCCAGAAAAGGAGCTATTAGAATCCTATTAGATTTCTGCTTCCATAGACTAACATGGAAACCTTCCTACAAGTTCTACAAAATTTGAGGTTTTTGTTTTTCCTTGTTTTTGAGCAAACTCGTTATACTGATTAAGATATTATTTTTAATTGACTAGAGGTTTCCTCAACCTGTTGTCTTCTAAATATTTTGAAAATTTTAAAACATGAATCCTAACATACCTTGGGCCAGTGAATTGGAGATGGCAGGTCTAATAGGTAAGAGAAAATAAGTTGGCATCTGGAATCCACTGAAGGGAATTTTGTTAACCTTTACTAAAGAAATGTCTGGCTCTTACAGTAATTGACACCTGAAAGGCTTTATCTCTCCTTGGACTACCAGAAGTTTTTCTCATCCGTCCATCTCCTTTTCAATTCCTCAGGAGAAAAAGTACCAAATCCTCCTCTATATCTCTCATCATTCTGACTGAAAAGCACTTCACAGTTACACCAGAGAGATGTAAATAACAGCACAAGGAACACCTCAGCTCAAGAGCAACAATACTTTAAAAATAACTCTACTAGAGACCAGCAAGTAGCCAAATATAAGTATTAAGATAAAATGGGGACAGCGGCTTAAAAAAAAAATACATCCTTCTCACATTTAAGCCAATGTTGATAGGGGTTTTTTTGTATTCTAAAATCTTCAAAAACATTACCCTACTGATGAATCAAAGATGCTAGATTAGAAATTAGTTTCAATTCACCCACCCAGACTTAATTAATCTGCAATATAGAAACTCCCTTCAGTGGATTCCAGATGCCAACTTATTTTCTCTTACCTATTAGACCTGCCATCTCCAATTCACTGGCCCAAGGTATGTTAGGATTCATGTTTTAAAATTTTCAAAATATTTAGAAGGCAACAGGTTGATGAAACCTCTAGTCAATTAAAAATAATATCTTAATCAGTATAACGAGCCTAGACATTAGGAGAGAAAATGGTTTCCATTTTTTTTTTGGGGGGGGGGTCTTTTGCTTCTTGCGAAGGAATACAGATAGTCCTTGACTTATGATCACAATTGAGCCCAGAAATTGTTAAATGAATTTTGCCCCATTTTGGGCCTTTCTTGTCAAATAGGTAAAGAAGATATCCCATTACTCATCCCATGATAAAAGTTTGTTTTAAATTATGTGCAAAACCATGGAAAGAAAACAAACTCTGCTAGCAAAGGATTAGATAATAGAGATTTAGGGAACATCTTGTGCTAATGATAATCTTTTCACAATCATTTCTCAGCATCTGGTGAACAAACTGAGCCTACTAGGTTTTAATACTCCTTTATGTAATTGGATACTTGATTTCCTTATTGATAGGCTCCAGTTTGTGCGAGTTGGAAAGAAAGTTTCCAACTCCATCTCCTTGAGTACGGGTTCCCCACCGGGCTGTGTCCTGAATCTGCTACTGTTCACCTTGATGATCCACGATTGCTGTGCCAAATCTTCTACAAATCATATTGTGAAGTATGCAGATGACACAGCAACGGTAGGTCTTATCCGGGATGACAATGAAGATGCTTATAGGGAAGAGGTGAAAGCTCTGGTGGACTGGTGCAATAAAAGTAACCTGGTTCTAAATGTTGATAAAACAAAGGAGATTTTAGAAAGAGCCGGTATAATCATATTCCACTCACTATCAAAGATGCAAGATATGTTGGATTATAACTGTTGTCATTCTAGTCTTTGAATGATAGGAGTTTTAATATGTCTGGAGAATTAATACAGCCTTCCTCCCTTAGTTCAAAGTAATTTATTAGCATTAATTTTTTGTGGAAGATGGAAAGCAATTTATCCTTAATATTGCAGATTATTACAGACCATGATTTTGCTGGTGTCACCTGATAATAATAAATGGCTTTATTTATATTTATTAAAAGTCTTGTCATAGAATTAAAAGCAATTTAAAACAAAAAGAAAAGAAAAGAAAAAAAAACAAGAAAATTCAAGAAGACTCTTTGTTGTTCCTGGACACTTTCACTTTTGCAGACTGCAGCTAGGAAAAGGGAAAAATAAAAACTCTTGGGCTGCTTATCTGGGTTGGGGACCCTATTGGACTATAAAGACTATATACAAAAACAAAATGAGTTTTCCATACTCAGCCTTAAATGGTAAAAGATCATCTTCAACATCTATCTCCAAAGCTCCCAGCTTGATATGTCAACAAGAAAATGTTAATGAATCTCAGAAAGAAATTCTTTCTATGTTGAAATCAATCCAAGAGACAATTGTTTTATTTCAGGATGAGACTAAAAATAACGCAAATAAGATAAAAGAACAATTTTCTAACCTAAACTTACAAATCCAGACAATGATTGCAAAAAAGGAACTAATAACTCAGAAAACAGAATAAAAATTAGAAGAAACAGATCCAAAGATGGAGGACCTAAAGGAAGGAATTAACAGACAGATACAGACAAATGAAAAATTAGAAGATGCAGTGATAACACTGGAAATGGAAAATACATTGTACTTGTCAAGATCTCAGAACACATTTGAGGATAAGGAAGAAGAGCTGATCAAATGGATGATAAAGCTGTTAGGAGAAATGCTGAATATTGACAAACAAGAAATGAAAAGAAAAACTGAAGGAGAAGGATGGAGGCTGTTTAATGAATATAAATGGGTTGAGCATTGTTCCAAAAACACTTCAACCAAATTCTTTTCCTCATTCCAAATAATATATACAAAAACAGAGGAAGAACTACTTGATGATTTAAATGTACTGACTTGGAAAGTTATTTGGCAAAGGAAGAAAGCTAGAGTAAGACTGAAGAAAATTGAGGTTTTGACCTATTAGATGGGATATTATACTACTAAACAGATGTTTGAATATGGCTAAGAAAATAGATAACCATTAGAAATAAACATATTATTATAATTAGAAGGATAAACTTTGCAACTAGAATATACTTTGTTAAGAGATTGGAAATATGAAAATTCTAAAAGGGTTTGAATCAGGGAAGTTTTTGATTACCCAAATAAAATTTATTATGAGAAAATTATAAGCGTTAGAGATATTTTGAACATTGATGGGAAATTAAAAATTTTAAAAAGCGGGAAAAACAGGATATTGTTTGAATAAATGGATTTTAAGTGCAAATGCAATTGAGATATATTTTGACTAAAAAGATATTATAAATTACTATCGATATTATGTATAATACTAGAAAAATGTGATGAAGATATCTATAGTATATTTAATTGTATATGTATTAACAGGAGCAAGAACTGTATTTGCCCAGTATGTGAAAATGCATACCACTGGAAGAATAGAGGACCAAGGAAGCACTGGATAGTGTAATATTGGACTAGACTGAAAAAGTTAATATGTACCACTGAATTACTAATAGACCCAGACAACACATTGCTTATTAAGTACTGTATTTTCCGGCGTATAAGACGACTGGGCATATAAGACGACCCCCAACTTTTCCAGTTAAAATATAGAGTTTGAGCGAGAGAGAGGGGGGGGNGAGATTCGAACCTGGGCTGTCTGCATGTTAAGCAGAAGTATTAGCCCCTAGGCCACAGGCTCTTTCTCACTTTGTTAGCTACAAGAGACAGGGGAAGAGGATGAGTGCTTTTTTTTTTTGAACACCCTGGCAGCCCAAATATGGGAGAGAGAGAAGTCTTTATATATACTGTATATAAAGTTCAAGCAGCAAAAAAGAGAAAGGTAAAAATCCTAATGTTCAGAAATATGAATGACTTCTGATTTTCTTTTCAACAAATTATAACTATTATAACAAATAGTTATAATTTTACTCTCCCTCCTGCCTCTTAGAGGCGATACAAGTCTCTTCAGCCCTTCATTTAATCCAAGTCTATCTTAATCTTCAGTTCAATAAATCATTGTTTAAATTCTTTCTTCTTGGCTTATTCCTTTATTATCCTTATTGTCCAAATAGGTTTCTAGTCTTTCAGTAAAAGTTTTGTTGTTCTTTTCTCTGTCCCAATAAATCAGTTTCATTTTTTTCTGCAAATTCTCACATTTTCATAATCCATTGCTCCACTGCGGGAGTTTCATTATTCTTTTGTTCTGCATAAAATAATTTTGCTACAGTTACCATATAAAAAGTCAATCTACCATGAGTGATAATTGTACAAATGGAATGAAGTGGAACTAGTACCTTGCTTCATAAAAAATAGTTATCACAAAGAAAAATCTTGTTTGTTCCTTTAAAAACATAGAGGCATTTTCCTTTGACAAAGACAGCAGCATTGTATAGCATTTGTGTGTTCAATTCTGGCAATCCTGCTAAGAGAAGATTAACTGCCAGTGGTATGGAAAGGAAATGGATATTTGATATATCCCCTTCTTCTGTTGAGAAAGTCCCCCAAATGAGAGAGAGAGAGAGGGGGGGGGAGGGAGGGAGGGAGAGGGAGGGAGGGAGAGGTATAGATAGATAGATATCTAGAACATCAGCTATTTCTCTCCAGGCATTTGATGTGGGTAACAGCTGTTTCGCTTGTCTCCATCTCTGTTTTTTTTGTATGAGTGCCAAAACCCAGATATGACAAATCTCAGAAATCTCCATTATCTCATCTCCAAAATTCTGATATTACTGGCTCAGTGCAAACCATCAGAATTATTTTGAAAAGAAGTGTGAATATTTTTAGCTTTCCAATGAAATTGTGATAAGTGCTTGCTTTGAAATGCTGCTACCCCTTGTTTAGCAACAAACAAAAAATTGGCTTCAGATTGATTACAATACCCAGTTGGATTCAACTCAGAATTAGATTTGGTGGAAATTGAGCAAGACACGATTTTACATTCAATAGTTGGACAGTTAGGAATCTATGTGAAATATATATTACTTCCAAATCATTTCAGTTTTCTACACAAGGGGGGGGGGAGTTTGCATAATAGCTAGATCATTATGGATGCACATATATAACTTACAGAGAGACCCATTAAACATCATTAGAAAACATGGGAAAGCTCTTTGTTAGCCTGTTTTTCTCTCAAGGGCTTTCTCCCCCTCTTGAATACTTATGTCAGTAACAACATGCAACAAGAAAACTGGTGGATTTCTGTAATTTATGAGTCAGCTACCTCACTCACTGAACACATAATACACGTTACAACTTGAACTTTTGATTACAAATAAAAATTTCCTCAAAACTCTGGTTTTCCCTTTAGCTTTACGGTTGTTCTTTCATGTACAGGGAGTAACAGGCAGTTTTCTATTGTACCACTTTGGACAAGAGTTACTTTGTCTTAGAAGAAATGAAACTGTACAAAGAGCTATTTTGGTTCGTGATTTGGGATTTGCCTGAAATGGATTATACATAAGCTTACCGTATGGGAAGCGAGGCAAACTGTTAGATACGTTTAAGGGAGACTCATTGATTTATTTCATTTGGAGCATTTATATCCCATATTTTCATGGGGGATTCAATTAATAAAATTTTAAAAATTAAAAACTTAATGAAAGCACTATTGATATAGAAATAATCAATAGAAAATAGCTTAATGTGCTTATTTAAATCCTTACATTTCTTAAAACTCTGTGGAAAAAGAACAATATGCATATCCAGGTGGAAATGCACAACAGTTTCTGTTTCACAAAACCTGGGTGATATATTAGAAGATGATCCCCAAAAGCTTATAACAGTCAGTGCCAACAACAAATGAACAGGAAGGAGTTCCGTACAAAAGCTCTTGAATGCCCTTTCTGAAATTGCCACACAACAAATCACTGGCAGTTGTGGCACCGTTAAGCATAAATCACCATTAGATCTTGGTTGATAGGCATGTGCACTGGAGAGCAACTGCTCTGATAGATATTAGTATTTTAAGCTATATGAGCTTGATAGGTCAAATTTAAGTAATCTGAATTTGGCTTGCTAGAAAATTGATTTTTTTCCTAGAAAATAACCTGTGCATTTGTCTCAGAAACTCACATTTGTCATGAAAGATTTTTTTGTTAGAGAGGCTATCAGTCTGAATAAATACAATTCAAAGTGCTGATACCAGGTACAGATTGGGTTCATGCAGCACTGTAAACCAAAATAAAGTCTGCTTATTGGTGATCTAGTGTATTCTATGAACTCATTCAATTGTAACTGATTAAGTAGCCAGAAAGCATTAAGGATTACATGACCTGAAGGACTACCTTGTGTGTGTGTGTGTGTGTGTGTGTGTGTGTGTGTGTGTGTGTGAGAGAGAGAGAGAGAGAGAGAGAGAGAGAGAGAGGTCCTGCTGTACTGCCTCATAATGAAGACCATCAGAAGTGTATGCCAAAAAAAGATGTTCCCAAGGTGTGAAGGCCATCCCACCTGTCCAGTTAAATCAAGCAGGCACCTACAGTATATTGAGCAACAGTGATGTAGGAAGGCAGATTATCACTTTAGTGGAAATGGATCACTTTAATCAGAATAGTGCAAGCAATGGTATTTCCTCACTTCCTCTATGGGAGTGAAAGTTGGATCTTTAAGAAGCAAGATAGAAAGAATATTGACACTTTTGAACTTGCCATAGAAAGCCAAGAAAAAAAATTGAACAAATCAACTCAGATCTCCTATTTAAGGCACAAATGACCAGGCTCAAATTTTAAAATACTTTTAAGATATTATGTGAACTTCTGGAGAATGTGAGCCAGTTTTGGTCTAATGATTAAGCATCAGGTTAGAAACCAGGAGACTGTTTTAGTCCCGCCATAGGCACAAAGCCAGCTGGGTGACCTCGGGCTAGTTATCGCTCTCAGTCTTAGGAAGGAGGCAATGGAAAATCACTTTTGAAATGTCTTGGCAAGAAAACTGCAGGGATTTGTCCAGGCAGTCTCCAGCAATCAAAAACTAAACTGAAGGCATACACAAACACAGACCTTTCCGGAAAAGACTGTAATATTGGTAAAGGTGGAAGGAAAGAGAAGAAAAGGACAATCTGTTGGGAAATGCCCTGGCAGCAGGGGGATTCAAGTGGGGGATTAGCCTTATATAGCTGCGAAACCAAAAGAGATCTAGGACTGACCCTTGCTAAGCTCCTTAGAACCTATTCCCAAGAGAGAGCAAGCAGTGTGGGGAGATTCCTGTATAATAGGTAGAATATAATAAAGTAGTTAGGTTGAATGCCACATGTGTGGACCTGGCTACTTGTGCCTGACACAATCAGACCTGAAAGACCAGGTTAGGGGATGACTGCCATGGATAAGATTTCGTTCTCAACATAATTTCTTGTAACAATTTTGTGGTTATGTATAATGCTGCATGTTCTCCCAGGTATTTCAGAAAATGTCACTAGATTTTAAGTTGAGAGAAGAGAGTGCCCCATGCAGATTTATACATATCTTTATAATACAAAAGAGAGCAAATGAACATGACAGTGACCTCTAATTTTTCTGATGCATTTAATGAATGCTCCCTCTGTGATATTTTAAAGAAATTATTTCATTCTTTATGACAAAGCCAGAAAAAACCATGTCTTTTGAAATTCTCACAAATAGGGAAAATAAAGAAAGGGAGAGAGAGAAAAAGAGAGAGAGAGAAAGAAAGAGAGAGAGAAAGAAAGAAAGAAAAGAGAGATAGAAAGAAAGAAAGAAAGAAAGAAAGAAAGAAAGAAAGAAAAAAAGAAAGAAAGATTGATTTTTTTCTAAGAATAAGGGTCTGGTGGTTGTATGATGAACTGCTGCTTTTGTACTGTCACACTGGCCTTTGCTTGTCTAGGCCAGATACTTTTGAAAGCCACCCTTGTTCCCTCCAGAGCCCATGTGAGACTGTCTCTTCCAGAGCCTGAAGCTTCCTTATGCCAGTTAGGAAAGGCAGCCAATAGCCAAAGCCAGAACCCTGAGCTGTACTGGCTCCTGTTCCATGGGCTCTCAGCTGCTCTAAATTCCAGCAATGATTTTCTTATTACTAGAAATTCCTTCGTGCTCATAAGTGTTTGTTTAATGAGAACCAGATTTGGGTCATAAACCTTATCCGTATCAAGCCTTTTTTTTTTTTTGTTAGCTAATGTTTACCTTCTAAGGAGGACTCTCTCTGTGTCTCAGCTGCACTCCCTTCCTATGCCTAACTGACTCTCTCTCTCTCTCTCTCTCTCTCTCTCTCTCTCTCTCTCTCTCTCTCTCCCCTTCCCCCCTCTCTTTAAGGAAAAGGGTTCTGCTATAAAAGGCATGCATGGAATCAAAGAAATCAGAAATATGCTAAACTGTATGTGATTTGCAGCTGTAGGGTTTCCCACACTATCTGGGGCTGCCTCAACAAAGTAGCTTATGTGCTTTAACAAACATCAGCTGTTTGTTAAGGTGTAATGAACAAGCTTGAGCCAGAGTGACAACTGCTTTGAGTAATGATGAAGACAGCTTCTAAACTATAGCCTCGCTTGTTTTGCACTCCCATTGACGACAGCCTGACTCCTGTTTCTGCCAGCTTGATTTCAAAGCCCTTTTCTTTCCATGTTTCAAAGGTCAGAGTTCATGGTTGGTGGCCAATAAATGGCTGGGGTATCAAGCTGGCAATAGAAGGCTGCTGAAGGTTTCCAGACTTTAAGTCCATCATTACCTGTTTGTTAATGTTAACATGTTTCTTTCCAGAAATATTATTAAAACTAAGAATTGCATTGTTTACCCTAAGTGCTATAAAAATACACTGGCCTACAATTTTCCAACATAGAAATTAACTTAGCAAACAAAACAAACCTCAACAAGAGATTGGAAAGTTTGTTTCATATTCTTAAATTAAACATGATTTCCCAGTGATATCCAAACTTGGGAAACTGTGGTTTGATTACACTACTGGGAAAGTTAGGTTTGTTTTTACTATTAGAAAATAGTTTTTATTGTTGGAAAATTGATCTGTTTGTGCTATCGTTTCAGAAAAAAATATTAAAATTCATTACCAATTTTTTCAAGGTGTAAGTAAAAAGAATGACAATTTATGGGATATGGATCTCACATAATTTATTTAAAATCATTTTTCAGATTTCTTCCTCTAGAACAGAGATCCCCAACCTTTTGGGAATCAAGGACCGGTTACGTGGAGAAAGGTTTTTCTGCGGACTGGAGGGGGCATAGCTTTGTGTGCTGCCTGCATCATGTGGATGGGGCTTCGCTTGTTTGTGCGGACCGGTTGCTAGCGTGCTGCGGCCCGGTACTGGTCCATGGACTGGGGGTTGGGGACCCCTGCTCTAGAACACAAAACTGAAGAAAAAGGAAGTGGGACCTGCAAGCTTCTTATAGTATATTTTCATTTTAGGAAATTTGCTTTCCTGTTAATGATTCATAGGAATGCAGGATTTATAATCTACACACAATAGAACTAATACAAAATGAAGCAGATTTTCATTTATTGGGCAAAATAATGTGAATTTATAGTGGCTTAATTCTTCAGTTTAGTATTACAAATTAAGTATATTATTAAGTATATTCTTGCCCAACCCTATGGCTCCTACCGCTTTTTTCAATTGCACTAAATAAAATAAAACTACATTATTTCCAATGTAACTGGATTTATCTGGAGTTATGATAAACAATTCATTTGTTCTGCATTGATATTTCCTACTGCAGCTGTGCAAATTATTAAATATACATTGTCTGTATTTTGGTCAAATGTTTAGGCAAGGTTTGTTACAATAGGACTCTTATGCCTTTAAGGGCTGCATACCAAGCAGAATTTCACAGGTTACTATCTACTTGGCATGTGATTTCAATATGGTTCAGAAGATTTATCTGATGTGAGTTGTCTCAGTTATTAGCAAATACAGCCCACAAAATAGAAACAAAGAAAGTCATGGAATGGTGATAGAAAACAAGAACTATCAAAGAAGAAAACCACAAAGATAAAGGATAGAAGGAGGCACTAAAACTACACAAGGAAAAAGATTATAAACTTGTATCAAGACAGATATCAATGGTAACATCTGTATAGGATAGTCTTAATAATGTTAACTTTTCCTGTGATTAGCTTTACAGTTTTGTATCTAGGCTGGGGGGGGGGCACAAAATGAAAGGAAAGAGTTGATAGTCGTTAATTTATCTTTGCTGCCATCTAATGGTCACATGGATTTTTGCAGCTGTAGTCTGAAGGAAATTTTCTCAAATTTCCTCTGAATTAGGTTGTCATATCAAATCTGTTGCTTTCAAACTGCTTCCTCTGTGCATACTTTCTGCTCAACAGGAAGCAGCTGCAGTATTTTAACACTTCCCTATTATAGCCAGTGGTTATCATTTATACATTTTAAATCTCATTTTGTTGCCCTCAGATCTTGAATCTTATATCTTAATTGAACCTTATACCCCTGAATATAAAATGTTGAATTTGAATACGAACTTTGGCTGATTTACATACCAGTAACATCCTCTCCCTCCTAGAGATTACAAGCAAGCAAGATGCCCTATAATTTATTTCATAACTCATAATTCAAAGAATTATGGGTAACAGAATCTCAGAAATAGAGATAGGAACCATCCAACCCCCTTAAGCTGATCTTTCTTTGAAGCTTTTGAATCTAATTTTCTTAGAATATTTGTATGGCAGACTAAAAGTTCATTTAAAAGATAAGGAATACAGTAATAGGAACCCTCCTCCCTTTGCTGCTGGTTCTTTGAGTTTAGAGATACTCACTTTTCTCTCTCAGCCTTAACACAATCTCTTACCTAGCCCATAGGAAATACTGAAATAGACCACACTACTATGTTAAGCTGGTTTTATTCAGATCCGATATAGATTTGTAGTCCTAACAAATAGGATGACTTAACAGAATATTTAAATTATACCAAAAATTGAGAGAAGTCCAGAAAAATATAATACAGGCAATTTTGATCCAGGCCTTTATAATGGCTCTGCAAACAATCCAAGTACATTATAAAAGTAATCTATATCTTCCCTGAGGAAGAGGGAGGAGGACAGACAAATGAATGAGAAGGGGGAAAGAAAGAGGGGAAACAAAGAGAAACAGAAGGACCTCATCCATTGTCTCTGACTCTTACCACCACTTGCTTCAGACCCAATCAACAGTGACATGCAATGTGCAGTATTCCTATGGAAATACAATCTTAAGTTAAAAAGAAGGAGAAGGAAAAAGGAAATCCAATCCTAGGTCAGGCCCTGGAGGTTTCCAAACCCCAAAGCTCACATTCAGCACATCTCAGAGACACGTAGGCTCACATTGCTCAGTAGGGAACCATCTTCAGAAATGTTTGACGATGATCTTTGCAGAGCAGTATGTGTGTCTGTATGCCTTTAAAAACATCTTGGTCTATGGCTATTTAGTTTACACCACCCTTTTCTCTTGGAACATTTAATACTTGTAGGTCCTGGAATGCATGTCTATTTCTCCTTAATACGATCCTGATATGATTAGCAAAATTGCAACCTGGAACAGCCTGGAACCATTTAAATTTTAAAGAATTAAATAGCAAGTTTGTAGTCGTTTAAAAATTGATATCCATATAATGGAAACTTCATAAAGTGAAAGGAATGAGAATGCAACAGTAGTCCTAAGGCCTCTATTATCCCTGGGTACCAGTTTCAGATGAAGTTCTGTTCAGCTGCAGACAAATATGTGAGTTGCATTCAAAAGATGGCAATTTCTTGGAAGCATGACCTAATGGAGGTGGTGAGGGGTTTTTTTTTGTTCTGTTAGATCTCCACTGCCATACAGTAATAAATGTTTTTATTTTTGGTCTCCAATGCATACCATTCTTTGTTATTATAACTACGGTTGCTTGCACAGTCAATCAAATGTTTAGACTGGATTTGGCCTTTTATCCACCCATCAAATATTGTTTAATAGTGTGAGGGTGAAGGTTTGTTCTCTGAGCTTGTGGATTGGTTTCCGAATGTTTCATTACCAGGCTAAGTAACATCTTCAGCAGAGTTTAGGGGATGTCATTATTTAATAGTGTTAAGGGCATCTTCACAAGATGTTCCAAGTAAAACTGCCTTTTACAATTGACTGATGGTGTTTTATCAATGCCAATAGTGTTCAAATGGTGCTCCACATCTTTTGGTACTGTATCCGAGGTGCCAATTACGACTGGTTCTATCTTATTATCCTGCCATTAAAATTAAATCATCAACTCAAGACAGCGAACATATCTCCTGCCTCCAAGTTACCACATAACAATACCCCACAATCCTCTGAGGTGGGTTGGGTTGCGAAAGAGTTACTAATTCAAAGTCACCTCACGGCTTTCATGGCTAAGAGAGGCTACAACTCACAGTCCCCTGGTTTCTAGCCCAGCACATTTACAACTACACCAAACTGACTTATCCTTTCTTTCAAGCCTGTTTACGCATGCAGTCTATGTCCTATGTATCAATAGTCTAGCATTTTAAGAATTCAGAGAGCAGGATGGAGATTGATCCTCTGAAACAGCGATTTTATTTCTGCTTTACCTAAAGAAAGCAAGCCAATTGGCAGGGTGAGCTATTGCAGGATCTCCAAACATCTCTGTTAATTGGCTGCCTCTCTCAGCTTCAGGTGCTCTTGTGGACCAAAAATTAAGGAGGAAATAGGCAGTAAATGACAAGAGCATGAAAAATAACAAGCACATTGGTTATTATTTTGATTATTATTTGAGTTAAATTAGGAGATATATTAAATATACTTTAATTACATCTTCCTTGCTTCTAAAAGTGTGTTTTTTTCCTTAGCGCTAATGCCAGCTTTTCTCACAATTAGCAACATTAGGAAGTGGGATTTTGACTGAGGTCTGGTTGTTATATGGTCACTAATCTTGCCTCTCCACATGTATTTTTATTTATTTTTAAATTTATTTGCTGCCCATCTTGTAGTTTGAGGTAATTCTGAGTGGTTTCATTGCTTTTATGGTTTATTTATTTACTTAATTCAATTTAAATGCCTCCCGACTCCAGACCAACTCTGGACAGCTCACAATATAATATGATAAATGATTCTTCCTGACTAATCCCCAAACTTTTAAAAATAAAACAATAAAAACAAACATTCAATGCATATTTCTCTTTCACATATTGTTTAGTTGTTCCATAAACAATCACAAAAATAAGCAATTCACTCCAAACAATAAAGGTATGAAGGTATAACCTTATAATTAAACAAGTTATTACTTTTACAGATTTTGTTTAAAAGTGAGTATGAAGTCATTTAAATGTTTCTAAGCTATGTGTTCTTGGATAATACAAAATCAAACAATGGTGTTGCATTGGCTTATACACATGGTCCATTATTTCAGTGAGAATTCTTTAGTTTTATTTCGACAATAAGATTGCCTTAGTTATTTATCTTATTTATCTTATGCCTTAGTTATCTTAGTAAGGCCACACTTGGAATACTGCATCCAGTTTTGGTCACCATGATGTAAAAAAGATGTTGAGACTCTAGAAAGAGTACAGAGAAGAGCAACAAAGATGATCAGGGGACTGGAGGCCAAAGCATATAAGGAAAGGCTGCTGGAATTGGGTATGTCTAGTTTAATGAAGAGAAGGACGAGGGGGGACATGACAGCAGTATTCCAATATCTCAGGGGCTGCCACAAAGAAGAGGGAGTCAAGCTATTTTCCAAGGCGCCTGAAGGCAGGACAAGAAGCAACGGATGAAAACTAATCAAGGAGAGAAGCAACCTAGAACTAAGGAGAAACTTCCTGACAGTTAGAACAATTAACCAATGGAACAACCTGCCTCCAGAAGAGACTGGACAGCCATTTGTCTGAAATGGTATAGGGTTTCCTGCCTGAGCAGGGGTTTGGACTAGATGACCTCCAAGATCCCTTCCAACTTTATTATTATTATTATTATTATTATTATTATTATTATTATTATTATTATTATTATTATTATTATTATTATTATTATTATTATTATTATTACTATTANCGCCTGAAGGCAGGACAAGAAGCAACGGATGGAAACTAATCAAGGAGAGAAGCAACCTAGAACTAAGGAGAAACTTCCTGACAGTTAGAACAATTAACCAATGGAACAACCTGCCTCCAGAAGTGGTGAATGCTCCAACACTGGAAGTTTTTAAGAAGAGACTGGACAGCCATTTGTCTGAAATGGTATAGGGTTTCCTTCCTGAGCAGGGGTTTGGACTAGATGACCTCCAAGATCCCTTCCAACTTTATTATTATTATTATTATTATTATTATTATTATTATTATTATTATTATTATTATTATTATTATTATTATTATTATTATTATTATTACTATTATTACTATTATTATTATTATTTGTCATCAGTATGTATCATCACAACCTTTGTCCAGCCACTACATCCCTATTGTTTCTATTTACAGAATTTACAATGCTTCTTTGGAATTATTCCATGAAAGCTGGACCTTTACCTCTGTCAAACAAATCTCATGAACAAAACTACTTTCAACAATCTATTAGGAAAAAATTACTTCTAGAGGAAGCAGCCCAGGGAAGACTCCTCCCTCCTTATAACCTGCCCAGAGCTATTTACAACCTGCTGTGCTGTGAAAATAATTCCAGGAAGAGATTAGGCCCAGTTCCAACTCCACTTCCAATCAATTCCCGGCCCACTCCACCTACTCTAAACCTTTCTTGAAATCATGAATAACAACTAGCAAGTTAAAAGGAAACAGAGAATAAGAATAAAATGGACTATTCTCACAACAAAGGGGATCTGTCTGGGGATGGTCCTTATTCATGTCTTCATAAAAGACGTTCAGTTTGACTTAAGCAGTGAAGTTATCAAGCTTATAATTTGATAATTTAAATAAAAAGAACACCCCCTTCTCCAAACTGGAAGCTGATTATTAAAATATAGTGGCACACCAAGCTTCCCTAATCCTGGAACCTCTAGATGTATGGATCTATTTTCCTAAAGCCTTTGGTTTTATGAGAATAAAATGCTGGGCTTGATACACATTCATTGTAATCCAGTAGGATTCTTCAGATTGTTGTTGTGCATAGTTCTTTTATTTCATAATTTTAAATTCAGTTTTCCTCTTTTCTATTTTTTCAGTGTAAATTTCTTCTATTAACAATAACCTAATAGAATGTGTAAATGTGAAAGTTTATCCAGTGCCCTTAATATTAGCTGGGAATTCTGGGAGTCAAATTTAACATCTCAAGAAAAGTAACTTTGAAAAAGTCCTTTGGCTACCTTGCAAAAATATTTTAGCAAGCAGGGTGGGAATGGGATGGTATTTTCAGAAGGTCCACAAGACTTGCAAATTGTAACATTTACAGTGAAGCCCTTTAAATTCTGTGTGATCAGTTTGTTTGCCTTCAAATCATGCAGCTCAAGAACTGCTGGAGGTGTGGCATTTCTCAGAAATTGCACATAGACAAACAGGAAGATGATGAAATGTTAAAAATAGTTATAGTGGGCAAATTGAACTTTTAAACAGACTGGCTTTAAATGTCCACAAACAAAAAGCTACTTCATGAGAAATTTGCTTTTGGATCTTATAATAAAAGATAAGATTGCTGTGTGTAACTACTTATCCTGTGGCTAATTCAGAGTTTATTTTCCTCATTCATTAACACATTAAAAGTCTCCCTAAGTTTGGCATCTTTCTGATGTATTCAACTGCCATTCTCATCATATTCAAAACATGCAAGGAATAGGAGTTATAGTCTGATATATCTGGTGGTCACCAGTTGCTTTAAAATCTGACAACATTTAAGGAATATTTGTAAACTTTGGACAGAACAAAAATATGTGGCTTAATTTGTGCTTCTCCCTTCAGAATAGATGCAGTCATCTGCATTTCCATTTTCTTATGCAAATGATTATGGTAAACAAGAAGCTATAGGCACAACTTCTTTGCAAGGTGCATGTTTGACAGTTTGTTAATACAGCATGTGGAGCAGAGGTTTTTAAAAGAAAGATAGAAAGTAACAACAAAGGATTTAAAAATCATTGCTCCCACCCCCACTTTCATTTTGAATATATTCAAGTAGACACACTCTCTCTCCTGGTAATCTGAAAATGGAGACCATGACAAGTACAGTAATGGATTCTGCTATCTGATTTCTGTGAATTGTGATGAGCTTAAGTCAATAATTTCCTCGAGACCTGAATTTGACAAAGGGGCATTAATAGCCAAGGATAGTCAGATGACTTGAGTTAGAGGAAGTTGAATTAGAGATCTAATGGAAGCCAAAGAGCCCAACTAAGTTAGAAGATAGTTGTTGAAGATAACTCACATTTTCCCCCAAGGCTAGCAAATGGAACAAGAAGCAAATTGTGGGGGCAGAAAATAGGTTGCAATTTTCAATGTGATATGGAAGAAATGATAAAAGAAATTGAGATAGGATTTTATAAGCTTACACTATTTTATATAGTTTTTTGTTGTTAAAAAACAGCATGATTGTGAAGTTTTCTTACCATTCCTCCTTTATATTTGTATCCTATGTGAAAATGTACCCTTTAAATATTGCGCAATGCTGGTGATTCACTTTAGAAGTTAGAGTATGTGGAACTGCTGAGAATCTGGCCAGTCATTATCACAAGGGATGGCTAATTGTACTAGTATGTAGCATGTAGAATAAACCTTTCTGTAGTAAACAAAAATAATATTACAAATGTTATACTATTACATATATTTGTCTCTGTTGAATTTTTGAATAAAGCAAAACATGACTCACAATATCATTATGATATGTGTATTGTGTTTATAGCTGCTATTCATAAGCAGTCTCTGCATGCTTGTTTACATCTGTTGTATACGTTTCAATGTTCAGAACTGTCAATTGTTATGCGTTTCAAAAAGAACTTGGAAGCCTTTGCTACACATGAAACTTAATCTGTGTCCTTTCTGTGCATGTATAAGATACATATACATGCACTGGACACCATCTGTTCCCCGTAGTTTTCCAAGCCTATAATTAGGGGGGGGGGAGGGAATAATGTGAGCCAGAGAATGAGATTCTGGAGCTTTGTAAGGGTTGAATATAAGCCCTTGTAGACTGTTACCAGACCTCTCAGAATATTCATAGTAAAATAAAATCTGTTTATCTAAAAATACATTAATATGCAAAGTCAGATTTCTTTTTCACTGATTTATGTAAGCTTACCATATCTCTGTTGCAAACATCTGGATACCTCCTAGATGGCAGCAAACAGATGAAAAATATAGCTTTTTGCTCCTGTCTAGTTGTTATCCAATTTTTTGCAACTCAGATAAGGTAGCCTTACATAAATCAGTGATGCATGTGTTACTCAGATTAAGACCTCCAGCTAGACAGACATATGAAGAGATAAAGATTAAATAGGTTTGAGCTGGTATTTAGAAATCTGCATGAAACGAAAAATATATTGAAATCTGAAACAAGCATTTTGTGTCTTAGAAGTTTAAACCATTGTGTCTGGCTAAACTGAAACCTGCAAACCTGGTAATTTGAATGTTGATCAAGAAAAATCTGGAGGGCCCTCCAGGGTGAATAGGGCAAGGCTGGTATATTTATCAATTTCCCCGGAATCTTCATTTTCATTTTTTTCCCTGTAGTCACTACCATTTCAGATCACACTTGAATTCAAGCCTAACTTGGGCAGCTAGCCCTCTTCCTCTCACCTCCTTCTTTTTCCTTTACTTCCCCTTAGCCATGCTATATTACCAATAGCGACATTGGTTATGGAAAGCCAATCATCTCTATCTGAAATATGTGTGTACATTCTGTGTGTACATAAAAAGATTTCTGGATGTGGGCATGGACCACCAGAAATTGGCTATAAATTTTAAACTAAATTAAATTAGTTTCTTTTCCTGATACTTTGCCTTTTAGAAGGATGGCTTCAGCATATCCTTTAAAGACCAAAGATAGAATTTAGCCAACATTTTAAAATCTTGGGGGTCACTACTTTAGAGTACAGTAGTGTTTCTCAACCTTGGCAACTTTCAGACAAGTGAACTTTGACTCCCAGAATTCCCCAACCAGCATGGTTGGTTGGGGAATTCTGGGAGTTGAAGTCCATCCATCTGAAAGTTGCCAAAGTTGAGAAACACTGGAGTACAATAATACTTGTCCTTATTTCACATGGCCTAGAAATTGAAATGGAAGTGTGGACAGGAAGAGGAGGGGAGTGGTCCTCTGCAAACTATCTCTCCTCTAGCAGTCAGAGAGGTGGAATATAATAAGAAATGGAAAAAGAAAAAGAATGCCAAACAAAGCTTGCAAAGATCAGTAGCAGAACCAGAAAAACACATTCTCCCATTATGTATTGAGCATAATCTCTACACACGATCCAGGCATGTTATTAAAGTTGAAGAGAATGGGGTTTAGTAGATGCCATCTTAATTTGCATCATTACTGGACAGAGATGTAAGAAACGATCAAAATGGTAAACAATGCCATTAAAATAAAGAGCCTGAAAAAACAGCCTCAGATTCTGTCTGTTACAAGAATGGTGAAATGTTCTGCCACCTCTGCTGACTATAAACAATTGCTTTTAATCAATGATGAGGAAACCTGTATGCATTTGCATGAGCAAGAACTATATTTGAAGAGATGGTGGTTTATGTTCACATAATAACTCTGTATATGGCTCTTTGTTTTGCCAAGAAATACATTCAGTGAAACTGGAATGGCTAATGAAGCAATTCTTAGTGTTGTGGCAAAGATCCTTAAAAACCCAAAGACCTGCCAGGTATTGATTAACGTACTGGAAAAAAGGCGCAAATGCCTTCTTTTTATCTATTGAGAGAAGTATATTCAACTAGCGATCCAAAACTTGGATCATTCAATTGTCCTTCCCAATCTCTTTTCAATGCTGGAAAACCATGATGTTGAATCTACAGCCAAATCTACAGCTTTAGAGAGAGGCAGGAGCAGGATCCCATGAAAAATATAGGAAAATTGTAAAAAACGAAAAACACCTAAACAAAAGCAAATGTTCTGACATTAGCTGGACAGGAAATACTGGGCACAAGAAATTCTAGATAAATACAACAAACAGTCAAATAACATTGCATTCTGCTAAACAGGTTTTCTTGCATCTGTGCCATTTTATTAACACAGAAAACAACATGTGACTCTGCTATTTATAGGCCTGAAAAATATGCATTTATCTCCCCATCTTCACTTGAGAATGTACTTTCTTTCTTTCTTTTTATTATTATTATCTCAAAAATTCCATTTCTGTGTTGAACAGTATGTTGTCTAGGTATACAACCTTTATAATATAATCATCGTCACATTCATAATAATCTTATTAAAATACAATCATATTATTAAAGGAATTAGCAATCATATTATTAAAAATAGTATTTCCCACATTAACATTAATTGTATAACGATCAAAGTATTTACTAATCCATTATAAATCTTCCTCACATAATTCACATTTTCTCATATTCCCAACTTTCTAACCTTCATTTTTATCAGCTAACCATTGGTAAAATAAGTCCCATGTCATATAGTTTCTTCTTTTTCTTTAATTTTTAACGTTAATCTATCCATTTCTGCACATTCCAGTATTTTTTTAATTATATTCTCCTCTGTAGGATTTTCTTCATTTTTCCAAAATTGTGCATATACTATCCTAGCTGCTGTTAATATATGTAAAACTAAGTAAGTATTACCTTTGTTATAGTTTCTTGGTAACATGCCCAATAAAAATATCTCTGGTTTTAAATCTATATGTTGTTTTATCATTGCTTCCAACCATAGGTGTATTTTATTCCAATATTTTTTTGCTTTGGGACATGTCCACCACATGTGATAATACAAACCTGGTATTTGATTACATTTCCAGCATTTAACAGATTTATCTTTGTGCACATTCGCCAGTCTTGCAGGTGAAAGATGCCATCTGTAGAACATTTTATAAAGATTTTCTTTGTACGCTGTTGACATTGTAAGTTCATAGTTTCTGTCCCACAATTTCTGCCATTTATCTAATTCTATTGTAGCCAAAATTCTTAGCCCATATTACCATTGTCACCTTTACTTGTTCTTCTTCCAATTTAGTACTTAATAAATAATTGTATATCCTTTTAATTAATTTCTCATCTATCCCCATTAATATCTGATCCAATTCAATTGGTTCTTTATAAAAAACGTATATCTTCCTGTCTTTTTCATATCTGGATTGTATCTGTAACTGTGGCTACCATGATAGGTCAATGTCTAGTCTGTTAACTTCTTGTTTAGTTTTAAATTCCCCCTTTTCATTTAATATATTATTGTATCTTATAATTTTTTTCATATTAATTACATTTGGATGTATTAGCGCCTCCATTGTAGATAACCGGACTGGTATTTTCAAATACTGTTGTTCTTTAATTTTTGTCCATACTAGCAGTAATGCATTCCTAATATAATGTCTTTGAAAATAGCTATGTATCTCAGTCTTCCCGTACCATAAAAATGCGTGCCATCCCAATTGAAGATCGTGACCTCCAATGTCAACAATCTTATGTTCCTCAGATTCTTTCATCCATGTGAGTACCCCATCTTCACTTGAGAATGTACTTAAGCAGTACTAATTTTTTGCTTGTCTAATATTTCCTAAAAGCTTCTTTTTTCTCACCACAGTTTAAGAATCTGTTGCATGGCATGGAATCCCATAAAACTTTCTTTTACATCAGTAATTAGAATCAGTTCATCTTTCAATTTTTATCCAATCATAAAAAAAAAAAGAAATATTACCAAGGGCAACATTTAAAGGAATTGTTAAATATGTATGTATGTATGTATGTATGTATGTATGTATGTATGTATGTATGTATGTATGTATTTATATTTTATATTTTTAAATCATCCGTCTTCCTTCCTACCTCCTTCATTCAATAATCAAAAATATGCAGAAAATATACTTTGTTTATGAGAAAGGCATTTTAAAAAGCCACTTTCGTTCACCAACACATCTTTTATGTTTTCCCAGTCAGACGCTCCATATCTTCCTTTCCAACCCAGTCATGTGCTCTTGTCTTCTCCTGTTTCACCCTCCTGTTAAGCTACCACACACTCATATCTTTCACTTAGGATCCTCTTCTTTTACCCATCATCTCATCCACCTCTTCTTTCCACCCCTGCACCCACTGTCTATTGTTTGCCATTCTCAGATATTAATTTAGCATATATGCTGGGCTTTTTTAAAAAAACAGAAAAAGAGTATTTCTTAAACTATAATATTAATAAAGTGCAAAACAGAGTAAACTGAGACTCAAGAGGAGGAAAAATCCACTGTTATCCCTAGTTCTTGGCTTTAGTACAATTAGTTAAAAGTACTGTGAATGATTTATTATTGTTACTAGACAAAAGTTTATGCAGGGTGTGGCCAAACAAGTCAAGATGGTGGCCATGAGAGGGTGATTGAAGTTCTGCCTTTGTTTTATGTGGGAAACTTCAATTGAATCATCTTGGATGACATTTTAACCGGGCAGACATCCCTGACGGAACACAGCCCCCTTTTTTTCTGTCAAGGTCCATGTTTCCTTGGGACTGATCTATAGGGTTTCAGTATAAGAAGGGTTGGATGAGGGTAAGCATAAATGAATGGAACGAAGAAGTGGAAAAAAAACCATCCTTATCTTTACTACTTTTTTTTTATCTTTCCTGACAAATTCTTTAGACATTTTTGTCCAAGTGTCACCTAGAATATATAGTTCTTATCAGTCAACTGTTACGGTTAGGCCAAAAACCTCGTTTGAATAAATGTATAATTTTTAGTTTATTACAAACATAAACCAGCCAATTCCAAGTTATTGGCTTTTTAAAACAGAAATAAAAAGTAGGCTATTTTAATTTTCTTCTATTATGTTTTGAACATTGATTTGTTATACTGTTGACTAACTAACATCTTCTCTGGCAGTTTTCATGTCAGAATGGACAAACATCCCTAAGCCCAGAGGAGATAACTAATTGTCTTGAAGGTTCAATGTTATGTAAAATCTTCACCCTCTCCTCTATAAGATCATTATATGTTACCACCATTTTCTTTGGATCCTGATAGATCTGAACTAGATTCATGGCACTGACTGATCAGAGGAACACATTATCCTTTGAAGTAAATGCTAGTGGGCACTGGAGACATTTTAAACATGGCTTGACCATAGAGATGGGGCATTATCCAAATGAAGGCAAAGTTTAATGAAGCAATAAAGCTGAGCAAATAACATGTAGAGTGAAAACAGAAGCATAAATTGTTAAGGAAAATGAGCTCAAAATTATTAGATTCTTGCGGCAAATTCAATCCGTGATTTATAACCCCACCTGCTTCACGTTCAAATTCTGAGTTATATTACTGTACCTATAGGGGCAATTGCTGCATATAATAATATGACTCCATCCATTTCAAATACAAATATGATTAAAATAGCATCTGGGAAGAGGAGAGAAATAATCTGTTGTGCATCTCACTTTGCAAAACGTATATAGGTGAGAGCCCTCATAAATACATTGTTAGTAGCATTATCTTTTACCTGAATTCTAAGTTTTCCTTTATTCATATATATTTGTTGCATTCTTTTAAATTGCATAATAAAAATAATTTGTAAAGCATTATCTTCAAAACAGATATTTTATTAAAAGGCATAGTGCCACTGGCAATAATAGAAATCATCTCCATCCTCCACTTCACTAATCCAAAATTATTTCTCCTTTACTAACAAGATAGCTACTATAAAATCAGTTTTATTGATAAAGAAAAATAAATGTCTTTAATCTTAGAGTAGCATTCAGCTGGAGGAGGAAGGAATATGACGTCAATGAAGGTGCAAGTCACAGAAAACAATGATTAAAATCTACAATAAGACTATATCTCAAACAATAAGGTTGTAAAATAAAACTAGAGTTCAGAATATATAAAACAAATATTTTGATGAAAATTATTGATGGCTGTCTATTGCATATAAAAAGTCTTATTCTGTAGCATATTCTCTCTTCTAACACTATAGATGTGCCAGTAGTTAAGGCACCAAGCTAGAAACTGGAAGACTGTGAATTCTAATCTTGCTTTAGGCATGAAGACAGCTGGGTGACCTTGAGCCAGTACTCTCTCTCAGTCCTAGGAAACAGGCAATGGCCAACCACTTCTAAAATCTTGCCAAGAAAACTGCAGAGACCTGTCCAGGCAGTTACCAGGAGTCAAGAGTGAGTTTTGCTTTGGTCAGAAGCAATTGTGCACAATTATGATTACTTCACCTAATGTATACTTTTCTGAAAACATCTCAGTGTGAGTATGAAGGTCAATGCTTTATAACTTCTCTTTGCTCGAAATGACTTTACATTCCAAAAATCTCAGTGATGCTGCAGCCAGTTTCTTTCAGGGCTAGGACAGGGGATTACATTACTATAACTTGCACTAATTTGATTGGTTCGTCTTCCATCTCTCATCATAGTTTAAAGGGGTAGTTTCAATATATAAAGCACCAAATTGTACCTGAATGTTTGCCTTCTTTTGCCAGATGACTGAGATATTACAGAGGCCCTCCATGTTGCCTCTCCAAGAATTCTTGAGAGTGCAATTAAAAAGTGCATTCTTGAGGGGGAGCTGCCCAAAACTATATAAATTTGGCATTTCACACAATTTCTGAAATCTATCACTTTGGAAATTGATGTAGCTCCTCCATTACTTTTGTATAATCAGTCTTTTAATAGTTTGACTGCTATAAGATTTGCTGTTTGCTATTATTTACCTATACTGTTTCATTATTTTTAGTACCGTATATTCTTTTTTTAAAAAAAAAATCTCTAAAGAAGAAATTCTAAATCAATTAATTAATCAAGCCAATGCACAATCTGATCTCCGCTTCGCATAGCATTTAACAAAAATAAATCAAAATAATTTGCTATTTAATAGGCCATCACAATCAGCCATTTTGGCAAAGAAAAAAGTTGTTTGGGAACAGTCACATAAATGTATGTCATTTTAATTATTTTAATTAAATAGGAGGATATAGATTTATATCCTCCTTTTTGTCCAGATGCTGAAGGTGAGAAACAGTGACCAGTCCAAGATGCAAATCTCCCAAGGACAACTTCAGAGCTAACAATTAAACAATTACATATGGTAAGGTAATTGAAGAAGGAAAATTACTATGATAATTGAGTTGGCTTCTATAATTTTCAAAGGCTACTACTGTGTATTTTAAAATTCCACATTATTGCATTATTTCAAAATTTAAAAATATTATAAAGATTGTTTCAGTGCTTATAATTATAGCTATTTATCACTTGATAAAAGAATTGCACACTTTGTACTTCTAAAGTTCAAATCTTTCTTTCCAGTTGCAGAAGAAAAATTAGGCATGCAGAATTCCGAGAATCCAGGCTTCCTTTTCAATCTTACTGGAATCTCCTGTCACCAAATTGAAAAATACTTTACAATTAGCATGAATTTCAGTTCCAAAACCAATAAACCTATATTATCATTTAAGCTTGTAAAATTGACATTAATCTGCTCTAATAACCAAGACCTAGTTCACTGAGCATTTTCCAGCTTGTTCACTAGCAAATTTATCTTAGGAAAACATGATCTCAGCTATTTCTGGTGTACTTCTAAGACTGATGCTTGACAACAATACTATGCTTTATAGCTCCCTCCAATTCCAGAGTAACTGTTCCTTTTATATGAATATCATGCTCCTTCAGGTTCTTCGGGGTGCTAGTGGGTATATTTTGAATGTTGAATGTTGTGGTATTGGCCAAAGTGCCACTCATAAATCTTAATGCAAACTCCTGAAGATTCTCCCTATTTTTCTTTCTAGCTCCCAGAATGCTCCTTCCATCCATCCCATTTTACTTCCGTTTTTTTTCTGAAACATTGAGCCATTTTTGATTTTCTAAAGATACCTATAGGCACTGAGAAAAAAGGATCAGGCAGGATATCCTGAAGCATTCCCATGGCATATTTTGAAACTTTGACATGGTGCATTCTGAAACACTAATTCATTTTTTAAAAATCTAAAATGCTACTGGGTGTTAGAAATAAATATCATGTTAGCACTCTAATTTGTAATATGCAGGCTTCCCACTTAATTATCATTTTTTTTTAGTTTTTCCAGGTCAGTGCAGGATATGTAATAGGTACTAATGAAAGTATCTGCAACAAAATTTGAGACAAATCTCTTACAAACATGAGAAGTTAAAAAAAAACAAAACCCTCACATTCTGTTAGGATAACCTTTCCCCATGTATTTTAAATAACTGTTTTGATCTGTAATCTGGTTTGGGATTCAATTATCTTTCAGTTGCTCTTTTTTCCAAATTTTACCATGCAGCTTTTGACTCACAAAGAAGAGAAGGAATGACACTAAGCTGTACTTTGATATGTTAATGTTACTGTAAAATATCTTAGGAAATGTGTGAGGAAAAAAAGACATTTGGAATTATTTTTTTTCTGAATAAATATTTTCAGGTGCACACATTTGAATATTAATTTTTGTGCAGTTTAATAACACTGAATTGTAAAGTGAAACAGAACAGATTTATGAATGGACAAGAAATTAATCTTAATTAAAATGAACATTATGAACAATTGATCTTTATTTTGTTTAGTTCCCTTTCCTCTATGATAAAGGTCAGACCAAGTGGCTCTTTCATCTCTTGGTATTTGCACATAAGGACTTTGTTTGCCATCTATCTCCCTCAAACATCATATAATATATTAAGGATGTCATCTGCATTTATACAGTGAAGTCTAAAGGGGCTGTTACTTGACATATGCATTAGGCATAATCCTTTTGGCATTTTCTTTCATAATTACTTGCCTCTAGAAAAGTATAGGTGACTTTGTCTATAACAGGGCCATTTGCTCTGTCATAATTGTTTCTGCTCTTTGACAGCACAGAGTATTTGTAGTTGTACCACTCCCTATTCTGCCATTTAAAGCTCTGTTTACATTATTTAAGTGTCTAACTTCATCTTCAAAAGGTTTTGAATGACTACCTCAGTGTATAGGACTTAATCTGAGTCAGTTCTCAAAGACCAAGCCAGAAAACAATTGAATATTTGAATGGCAATGTGCAGATATTATCCTGCAATCCAGCCCATAGTGGAGGGACTGGGGAAGGTATGGTGCAAGGACAAAGTTATTAGTAATTGATAAGGATAAGAAAACTGCAAGAATACAGTGGGGATGGGGGAAAAGTATGCTTTATTTGTGAAATATCCTACAATATGTCCCAGCCAAGAGAGAAAGGGAAGTTATATAACAGGATGGCCAATAAGTGATGCTTGGATCCTTTTAGTGGTTGTTGGAGACCCTTTTTGAAAATTTCCCTCTAGTTTGTTGTGGGAAACCTGGGGAAACCATACTACACATTCTGAAATAGGTATTTCTAAAAAAAATTAGAGATGACCCTGAGGAAAGTATGAAAGCCATTAATAAGGAAGGAGTGAAGAAAGCATTAAGGAGGCACTTGGAAAATTAATTACACAATTCAGAGACTGAAGTAAGCATGAGAAAGAAATTCAAAATAACTCCACCTTGATTGTGATTAGTATAAGATGGGACAAGAAAAACGTGGACTGGCTTTATAGATTGATGTCAGCCCTTCAGGTTAGACCAATTTAAGAAAGAAACATACAGAGATTACAGAAATACTACTTTATTGTTGTAGACTATAATAACAGAATCTTGAAAACCTGCCCAAGGTCAGCAGAGGGAGAATTCTCCACAAAAAACTAAAAAAAGTTTTAGTTCCTATAGAAAGAGGTTTTTCCCCCCTTCTTAGTCTTGCAGAACCTTCTTGAGTAACCTTAGATTTCCATTGAATGCAATTTGAAAACCTCCACCACAGACAACAAATCTGAGGTCCTCCAAATGTTGTTGAATTACAACTCCTAGCATTCCTCATTATGGGCCATTATGGCTAGGACAGCAGAGGGTTTAATACAGCAGGATTAGGAGGGCAACAGAGTCCTAATATATTCTCTGTACTCAGTCTCTTGGAAGAAAATAAGTGCAATGCTGTGTTGTATCCTTACAGAATGTTTAGAATATACTTGAAGGGACATTCTTGGAAATTGCTCCAAATCTTTCTTTCTTGGAGATTATTTTTTTTAATCCTGTGCATTTCCTCATCGCACTAACTGTACAAAGTGTTTTTTATTTGAAAGGGCACTATGATTATTATTTTAAGCAGGTATATCTGCAGGTAGGGACAGAAATGTCAAGATGATATCCATTCCTGTACCATAGAAGGTCTACTCTTTCTACCTGCATAAAGTGCTTCTAGGTTTACGCTTTTTGTAGTGCTCTTAAGATCTGCTAGAACAGCAGTCCCAAACCCCCAGTCCATGGACCGGCACTGGGCTGCGGCATGCCAGCAACCGTGCTGCACAAACAAGCGAAGCCCCAAACGCAGTATGTAGGCAGCACACAAAACCACGCCCCTTCCAGTCCGCAGAAAAATCTTTCTCCACAGAATTGGTCCCTGGTGCCCAAAAGGTTGGGGTCCCCTGGGGTAGAATATAGAAATATAGACAATGAATAATAAAATCCTTCCCAAATAGAACTTTTTGTTTTTAAGTTTAAATTATATTTAGAATAGAAAAACAGACAGTGCAATATATGAAACACACATAACCCCCTTTTCAGTACAGATTATAAAAGAGAAAGGTCAAATTATCACAAGAAGCCCACAACAGTTACTAACCTTTTAGACTTCTCATTGTTGCAGTTATATTTTCCGAAACTGTGGGCTGCTAAAAAAGGAAAATGAAGAATAAGAAATTCCACTGTACACAGTGATAAAGAATTGCCTGTTCCTTTCATCAACAGTAACTCTTTTGGTTCTTCTTTCTTGGTTTATTTATTTGTCATTCTTTTATTAAGATCTTTTTGTTTTCTTTAGTAGAAAAATGAAATATACTTTAATATTAATATGTCTCATAAAGTTGAAGTGTGACTGTGTATTTTATAGTACCATTGCTCCAAAATGACAAAGAATTCCTTTATTTTTTTGACATTGTCTAAACTCCAGAGGCTTTGCTAAAGTACTACAGCCATGCAGGACAAGGAGAAATAAGTATCCTCCTGTGCAAGGAGACAGACTGACTGCTTCCAATATAATCCATAAATGTGAAGCTGATATTGGACTCTGCAAAACAAGTTTTGACTTGTGTAGCAGTTTAAGCTTCTCAAATACGGTCATGTAGATTGCAACATCTAAAATAATAATAATAATAATAAATTTGCAAGCTCAACTAACATGGCTTTGGCTTTCTTATTAAAAAAGAAGTATTGCACATTCTGACTCTCTTGCCATTTAAACATTTATGCAGGCTCATGGACATCCACAGAAGACACATTATACATGTTTGTGTGCATATGAGAGAGAATCCTTGATAATATTCTAAAGTGTAAGAAATTCAGAATAAACATACAAAATGTATGTATAGTATATTTGTTAGATTTCAAAGAAACACACAAACACAATTACTGTATAAGAATTACTTCAATTCATAGATTGGTCTGATGCAAGCGAAGATTGCCTTGATGCTGTTATCCCACCTATAGACACTCTGCAGTGTACATTTTTTATTCTAAATCTCATAATGACCCAATTAGATTATAGTTTACTAAGAAAATAACAATCACAGTAAACCTTCCATTTGAAACCCCCTTCACATTTGCCGTAATTTTAGTTTAAGATTTTGAGGGGACAAAATATATTTTTCTTCTGCCCATTCAACAGCCCATGTTGAGTGATACTCAGAACTTTAATTGTTCCACACAAGAAAAGCTTGTTCTTGTTATCTGTACAACAAGTGTTCTTGTTACCTGTACAACCATGCTTTGCTACTTTTGAGTGTGTGGTTGTATATGTGCAAGACTTTGAAGTACACCAGTTGGTTTGGAGAGGGAAGAGGAAGAATATTGGTTTCCATTTTAGTATCAGATATGATACTAACTTGTCTGCAGAACAAAATGGTAGTGTTGGAAATGTTACTTCTTCATTTGTTCTCCAGCCTGATGTTTCTTTGGGTGAGGTAGGTTGAATGGGAGCCAAGTAAGAGTTGAATACATAGAGCAATGATCCTTTGCATAATAACTTGGGAGTAAATGCACATGCAATTAATGGGGCTTGCTTCCAAGTTAGTATGCACGAGATAATACATAATTGAGACCCACATGCAAATAACAGCTTATGAACAGCAGAGTGTTCTTTGACTTGCCTTGGCTTGTTTAAGAAATTTGTTCTGAAGAGGATTTTCTAGAGCGTGTTTACTGTTTTGGCTTATGATATATAAATTGGCTGGTCTTGTGATATGGTAGATGGTAGACTGGTATTAGATAATGCTGTTTTTGTTTGTAATTTAACTTTTTGCCTTTGATTTCTATACCATTTGGTCATAAGGCCTGATCATCCCTTTCACAAAATTTCTTCTTTTACTAAAGAGAATACAGATATTGTCTGTATTTCTGAAACTCTGGAAATGGTCTGAGTACAGACTTAGTGATGGTGGTAGCGATTTACATGGTTTTGTAGTACAAGTGCTTTCTAATATTGTCCACATGATTTCTGTGTGATTGTGTATTTGCATGAGATCAGGTATTGTATAAAGTTTAAATTCATGTAATCTCAAAGCACAAGATAAAGGTATTTTTATAAAGCTAATTTGGTCTGGTGGTTAGGCACCAGGTTAGAAACTAGGAGAGGGTTAGTTCTAGTCGTGCCTTAGGTACAAAAGATGGCTAGTGACTTTGGGCCAGTCACTCTCTTTCAGCACAACTCACCTCACAGTATTGTTGTGGGGAAAATAGGACGCAGGAGGAGTATTAGGTACAGTATGTTCACCATCTTGAGTTATTTGTAAAAATAACATTGTCAGAAAATAAATAAATGTATATTGTTCTGGAGTGTAATAAAAAGAAAAATTGTGTTTACATTTCAGGGCTGGAAAAATATAAAATATATCCTATTACATAATTTCTGTTATAATTTCTCTCTTCATAAGCAGCCTCCAGATATATTTAACTGCTACTCCCACAATGGAAATGTCAGTCAAGATTTTTAGAAGGCACCAAATTAGGAAATGCTACTGTATAGACTTTTGAATGAAAATATGATTGGAGAAGTCTATGGTGGTGATGGTGATGACCGCTAGAGACTATCAGAGTAAGAATCCAGACTGATAGCTGAAAAAGCATCCTGGAAGAATTCTGTAATGTTGCCAAGAAAATTTAGATAGATGTTGTATGTCTATGAAGTCACCAAGGATCAACCTTCATTCAAAGGAGTCCCTACTTTTTAACTTGTCTGTATAGTTATTCCTCTCCTGTAGTTTAACTTTGGATGGGTCAGGTAAAACATGTAGCAGTGCTTCCATAAACGTTAGGCAATTGCCCTTTATTTCTGGTTTAATATATTATAGTTGTTGGTGGTTTCTTTGGAATAAGACTAACTGAAGCCATTGTTCTGAAAGCACCTGGGGATTAAAATGATCTCCTGTGGTTTTAGCATCTGCTCATTCAATGGGGGATGGAGAAGTAAAACTCTTAAGCTTTAATCAAATAATGGGGAAATAACACTTCATTGTAAAAAAAATAATAGAATATACAGTATCCCTACAAGTTTTCACTCTTTTTCAAGCATGTTGTTCTTGTATTTGTGTCAAGACAATTTTCTTCATAAAGCAGACATATTGTATTTATTGATATTCCCCATTTGCATTTCCTTATTATCAAGCAATTTCTTTTTGCTCATTTCTATCTCCTATCATAGTCTGCACATTTGATTAGCAAGAACTTGATTCTGGCACAAAGAATCTGCTTATGAAGTGTAAACTGCCATAAATTACAGTGAGACTGATGGTTAGGTAAACGGGATAGGACTGAAGCCTAGTTATGTGAGGAATCGTATTATAGTAATGATTAGATGATACAGAATATATCTTAATCCTACCACATAAGGAAAATGTGTGTTCTTCAGCTATTCTAATGCTAGAAATTCTCTGTAATATCTCTTTATAGAGACATCTCCCCTTTCATTCCTAACCTTTTTGTTGAATCTAAATTGCTTCTTTTAATGTTAGAAATCTTTTATTCTGGTAGTTATTAGCTAATTCTTAAAACTTCTCTTCTCCCTATGCATATTAGCAATAAACATTTGATTTTATCATCACTTTATGGGGCTATATGTTGGAGAAAATGTTCACCAGTGGTGCAGTACTAATTAAGTATTTTAGTCTCTTGTCCAAGTACATTAATTTTCTAATAGCAGTGAACACACTGATAATAGCTGGGCTACACTACAGCAAAAATGAACAAAAAGTAATGGTATTATAACTGGCAATTAAAAATTAGTTCTGCATGTATTTCTTAAAATCAAGTTCTTGATTTTATATTTCTTCGGAAAAACCTGCATACCAAAATATATTTCATTATTACTTTGCATGGGGCTTATTGATTCCTCAAAGGTTTCAGTACTGGATGAGAGACATTTCAGGGACAAGTGGCAAATTTTAAGAGCAAGATTTTTTTTTAAAAAAGCAAATTAATCACCTATATTATGTATTCACTATAAATGCAAAAAAGCATTTAAAAACAGCTATGCCTTTTTGCATTATAATAGGTAATGCTGTACAGTGTCACACTGCTTTTAATTTGCTTCTATCAACATAGATTTTAAAAAAAGGAGATCCTGGGCCAAATTCATGCGAGCTTGACTTTCAGGGAGAGATCCATGCAGCTTTCTTGGCACTGTTACAGAAGTAGTTTTCCACTTGCTTCTTCTGGAGTTTGGTTTATCTTTGTATTTTAAAAAAGAATGAGTAAAAGTCTTCAAGTATTATATGTTTAGAAGTGTCATATAATAGTGCTAGAAAAACCACAGTGTAAACAAGATTCCAAATAGAAGAGCAGACTAATCATTTGCAAGTGAAAAACTGGCCCAGTTAGGTCTGTGATTGAACATCCATTAAACCACAATGCTCACATGATAATAATAATAATAATAATAATAATAATAATAATAATAATAATAATAATAATAATAATAATAATAATAATAAAGTTGGAAGGGACCTTGGAGGTCATCGAGTCCAACCCCCTGCTCAGGCAGGAACCCTACACCATTTCAGACAAATGGCTGTCCAGCCTCTTCTTAAAAACTTCCAGTGTTGGAGCATTCACCGCTT
>NW_015386141.1:894391-904312 GCF_001527695.2 Protobothrops mucrosquamatus
TTCCTTAGTTCTAAGTTGCTTCTCTCCTTGATCAGTTTCCATCCGTTGCTTCTCGTCCTGCCTTCAGGCGCCTTGGAGAATAGCTTGACTCCCTCTTCTTTGTGGCAGCCCCTGAGATATTGGAACACTGTTATCATGTCCCCCCTCGTCCTTCTCTTTGTTAAACTAGACATACCCAATTCCAGCAACCGTTCCCTGTATGTTCTTTGATGGAAGGAAAATAGGATCTGACATTAATTTAAAGCAGGGGTGATGAAACACTATCTGCAGATTTTTTCTAGCCCCAGTGGCATTCTGCTATCTTCCTGAGCAATTTTAAGTCATCACTGGTTTCAGTCCTCAGGTCTATGGAAAAACATAGAAGCTGAAACACATTTGTTCTTAAGCAGCCAACCTGTAGCATTAAGAACCCTCCAATGTTTCTCCAACTGATTAGTTACATGTCATGTAACTAAAAGTACAAGATACTGATTTTGCTTATGGTAAGAAAACCAAGCCTTTCCACTAAGGAAGACAAGACTTCCTTCAATTCATTTTGGAACTACAGTAGCTTGGTACCATTTAACTTCCTTCTTAGTATGTGAGGAAAAATCTGTTTTTAATGCTGGCACTTTATTTTATTTTATATTATATAATATCCCACAGAAACTTGGCAGAGAGACTAAGAAATATCATTCTTTACTCTAACCTTCCTAACACAGAGAACAAGCCCAAAACAGAACAAGTGATCTCTTTGGGAAAAAGCTGACACAGCAAGAAATGTTCAAGAAAACAAAAAAAAGAAAGATCAGATAAAAAAATTGTCAGTTGAGTAATCTGCCCGTGTACACTGGTTGATTGCAAATACTGATAGCAAAAGGGTTAACACCAGCAAACCATTATGGTCAATGAAGAATGCTGTTTTAGGTGGCAGACCTGGATAGCCAGTAAATTGGTGCCAAGAAACCACCTGCTGTCCTCCAGATCCATCAATCTTGAATTGCCACTTCAGTGCATAAACAAAGTGCATGACTCTGGAGCAGCTTGGCCATAGGATTCTTTTTCAGTAGAAGTTGTGATGCTACTTGTCATCTGGCTTCTTATAAGTCTCATTCTGATGGCTGTTAAAAAAGATGCTTCATGAAGTGGCGGAAGTGCCCATCTACATAGGCAGCTGCCACTGTGCATTACTCTGAGGACGTCTTCATAATAACGCATTCAGGGAATCTGTCTGGGTGGACAGCTGATAGATGAGAAAAAAGTATGCTGCCAATGAAAGAGGCCTTATAGGTCCTCCCATTTCTAACAATGCGTCCTTGTCAATATCCAGTATATGCAAAATAGGATTTGGTTATTTAGAAAAAGGAGTTAAATAAAAAAAGATATATTCATTAAGCTTTTGCTGAGGCGGATGGTAAAAAAATATATGGCTAAGAGCTATAGCCTACCCTGTGGCATGCCTTGAGTTTTCTTTTACTCCTTTGAAAGTGTATACCCCTTTACATTGCAGAAAACTTGCTGTATTTGATATCAATGACTTTTGCTTCAGCTTCAACATTTGCACCTCTTAATACTTGTGAAAGCAAATGCCAGTATCGTTCCATGAGCATGGAAGACAGTGCACAGTCCTCTTGTCCTCTGAAAATATGTGAGATGCTCCCAAGCAGCTCTTAAATAGCCAGGCCAAACTATTGAGCAGATAAGAGAGCCTTTGTATTTCTCAAAGGCCTTTTTCAGAGGCAGCAAAATAGGAGTGCATCAAATGTGAAGTTATTTTGGTCTTGTCTGAAAACCACACAAAGCAGATGGGGGAGCTACTTGGTTTGTGTTAAACCAAGCTATTTGGTTTGTGTTTGTGCTTCAGTTTTTCTAGAGTACTTCCTATGGCTTATCTAAATAATTGATTTTTGTTTATTCAGGAGAAGACGTGATGAAGTCGGCACCACAGTGACAGATTTCATGTAGGGTAGTGAAACAGGATGATCATACTACGTAAACAGAAATGTATTTATTTTTAACCTTGTTGTTTCCCTAAAGCAGATGAAGAATCTCCCTTCAACCATATAACTGCAAACTACTCAATATTTCACTTTGCAAGCAAAGTCTGAAAGAAAGTCATTGTACATAGCTTTCAGAGTTAAAGTTCATGGTTAGAGTTAAAGCCTTATGCAGAGAAGTGTTTTTTAATTAGTCAAAAAGCTTGGGCTTTAAATTCTGAGGGCATGTTCTAGACATACACCTTCTCAATTGAAAGGAATTATTTCCCAACAGATAGGGCATGCTTTATAGAGAGAGGCAATGTTTTTGCTTCATAATATTGGAGGAATTATTTAGTATAGGTCTTACTTGCCTCTAATTGAATAAAAATATATGGCTTATATTTCTTTATTAAATGTATATACAACTCATTTCACTGCCCTGACTGACTCTGCTTATATTAATAAGCAAAGACATCTGGCCTACAACCTTACAATGAGACTTAAGTGAAGTCAATATAAATGGATAATGCCAACCTAGAACACTTTGTTGTTTAACGGAGAGTATAAATAGATGCAATGCCACCATGACACACAGCTAAAAGTAGTCAAGCTAGAGGCAGAAACTGTAAAAGTAACTATCCTCTTCCCTGTCAATTATAATAACTAAACTAATAATTTATCTCTTTGTGCCTGTTCATGATATCCCAAAATCTGTTGAGGCAGCTACCTCAGTTTTCTTAATGGGGGAACCAACTTTGTGCTTAAGAAAATAAAACTGAACAGAATCAGTAGAGAAAAATCACAAAGTGCTAGAAGTTTATTCATTATTCAAATTTACATAATCATTTATGTACAATTCTGGGCAGCTTACAAACAAAACAAATAACAAAAAATATGGAAATTTAATAAAAGAAAAAGTAATATAAAAACATTAAAATACATAAAAACCATAGCTGATTAAAACCCTTTAATCAAAACAATCAGTATAGCTGATGAAAAGTACTATTGAATGTTGTGTTAAAACAATGTGTGCATCTATTTTCTTTGCAAATCAGGATGTGTGGGTTATACAGAGGAGTCAGTTGAAACTAAAATCTATAGTCTTTGAACCTAGCTAGCAGAAATGCATATTCCAACAATCAAACCAAGATTACCCAGTCTAAACAAAACACAGTGGAAATGGTAAAGAAATCTAAAATGAGTCAACAACACAACAAACACAACCCATTGGTGCAATAAATATATTTTATCTTTTCAAAATACCTGTTTATGGAGTTCTAACAAAATTTTGAAATCTCATTTAAAAGGATATTGATATTGTTTCAAAACCATGTACATGCAATCTTAATGCTATGCACTCATTTTATTATTCAGCTAATGAAACTTCGCTCGCAGGTTTCAAGGACAGTAGGACAGGTCTCGGAAAAAAATGTGCAGAACTGTACCACAAACAAAATGGCTTGAATGAATTGCTTACTTTTGGAGGCACACTTCCTCCTCTTTCTGGTTATGTTATTGGTGCTAAATACTGAACATGGAATTCATGGAAAATTCTATATTCAATGAGAATAGAACATAAGAAAGCTGCTGCTATGGCTGCTCATTGATCTTTGAGGTTTTGTGAAGGGTGTAAAAGGTAAAAAAAATAGAAAAGAAGGTATATTAAATGAAAAAATACTGCATTTCAATCGGTATGTATTTATCTCTCTGGAAGCCAAGAGACTGAATTTTATTTCCACCTTAGGCATGAAAGGCAAGCTGGTTTGGGTCAGTCACTTTCTCAGCCCAACCCACCTTAAGAGGGTTTGGAAGTGGGGAAAATAGGAGGAATGAGTGGTATGTTCACCACTTTGAGTTATTCATAAAAATAATAAAGGAGGGATATAAATAAATATCTTCCATTTTGTGACTTTTGTGGCATAACAGCAATGAATTCGTTTTAGGTGTCAGTTAAGAGGAAATTTCCTGAAATAAGCGATTTCCAGCACCCATGTTTTCCCTTCCGTGTTAACATAAATGTGCAGCGATTGTGCAATCAGATTTCGGGTCCCTTAGAAATCACATCTAACTGATCCGTGTATTAGAACTGTGCTACACTGCTCGGTTGTAACAGTGGAATGCACTGGATTTGTTTTTGTAGAAATGCAGATGGATTTTAACCGATACCAGAAGACGAGGTCTAGAGGCCATAAACTTCAGCAGCGTGATCTTAATGAAAGAAAGAAAAAAAGATCAATCGACAGCAGGATCAACAAAAGCCGTTTGCTTTTTTACCCTTTGAATAAGATAAACGTGATCCTCCTGTCTTTCCCAACCTTGTTATGCGTCGTATTAAAACAAGACATAAATCAATTTGGACGTGCGCGAGCGCCAGCCAGCAAGCGCGAGCTGCTACTGCAGCCCTGAACGTCTTTCATACAGTACGAAACGTTCCATTCTCAAGCGGCTGCCGCCGCCGCCGCCGCTGCTATTTTCCAGCCCCGCTCAACGAACGAACCCAGCTCGCTCTCTCGCTTCCTCTCCCTCTTTCAGTGCCATTTGTTTACAATCAGATGACATCACTTCTCCCCGTGCCCCTCCGTTCCAACAAGACGTCACAATGGTGCGATCGCCGGATTGGTTAGGACGGGATCTCGGCCCCTTTCAAGCGCCATTGCCAGCTTGGCCGTGGTTATAAAAGGCGCTGCACGGAGAAGTACTTCCTCCGTGTTTGGTAGGAGATGATTGAAGCGCTGGGTCTGGTAGTTCCCGGCACTGCCGCAAAACTACGACAGAGGGTGGCGGCTGAACAGAAGGAGTGGGAGTTCCTCCTAAAGCGAGTCTTCTGAAAAGATCGCGTTCTTCTTCTCCCCCCCTGACTTGTTTTCCTTTCTCTCTCTCTCGTCCCCACCGCTCGGTTCCTCTTCGGCGGCCCTGAGCGCCCCCCGAACACTCTTGGTCAACCACCGGAGCTGGCTGCCTCTCGCTCCCTCCGCCTCCATGCATCCCGCCCTTTATACCCGGGCCAACATGATACGTGAGATCGCCGCGGCTGTGAACTTCGTCTCCAAGTTCCTGCGCACCAACGGGCTGATGAACGAGCGGCAGCTTCAAACGTTCAGTCAGAGTCTGCAGGAGCTGCTGGCAGGTGAGGGGGGAGGTCTTCGGATTTTCGTCTCCTTCCGGCTAATGGGGGGGGGGCAAGCAACAACCGCACAGCTGCTGTTCTAGTGCTCCCCCTCCTCGCGATTCCTCAGATCTTGTTTATTAACCTTTGTAATATTTCGGTCTTCCCCGACTAGCTGTCCTCCATAGCTATTGGGGCTAAAGATCCCATGGTAAGCCAGCATTGGCACTGGGCAATTGGTGGAGAAAGACTGCAGTATTGGGAAGAAGGAAAGATAATGATCTGTAACCTTGGTTGCGTGATTGGAGTGTTCATGGGAATAACAGCCTTCAAAACTGCCTCAGGAAATTGAGACCTTTGTGTTTTGTACAAGCCTAGGAAGCAGCTATTTATCACTTTAGCCCACTGTGATCTAAAGATATTACAGTGGTGTATGTCTTACTTCTGTTTGGTTTTGATTTTGCTCAGTGCTGCTTGTGTGCAACGGGGGATTTTCCATTCACATACCTCTGCGTACTGCGTGTCTGGAAAGTCCCTTTAGCTGCCTTCAGTTCCTCTTTCCTTTCTTGGTGTTTATACACAAAGATCACATTGCCTAGACTAGCATACAGACCAAGAAGCCAATCACACGTTTAAAGTTCTTAATATAAAGTCTTCTACCCCTCCTGATTTTTGTATTGGGTTTTGTTATATAAAAGGGAGCAAAGTAATTTTGGGTGGCATTTTAAACTCATTTAAGCTACGTGGCCTTTTCTCATTCTGCCCAGATACAAATGACTGCAAGCTGTATATCTCCTCATACCTCATACATTCCCTGGAAGAGCTCTGTTTACCATTTTCAACTGCTTGAGGTTGGAGGACTGCAGAACAGACGTTCTTGAGATTCTGTCTAAAGGCTGGGAGGGAGGGGGGTGCATGTCTTTCCACATTTGTTTTCCTTTTCTCTTTAACCTTTAGCTAGAGAAGAATATATTATATGCACTTATCTGTGTGGTGCAGTAACATATTTTTCATACCTTATGGGAGGGCGGAGGGAATTATTTAACGAACATAGACTATTTGTTAATTGAAAATAAAGATTACACTAGTTTCTTGTTTGAGCTATAGCAGTATCTGAGTCTCCCCTCTTCATTGTGGGGGCTAGATTAGCACAATACTACCTTCCACAGGAAGCTTTATCACAAGCTTGTTTTCTTTCTAACATGACTTAAGAACTTGTAGTAATTCTGTGTGTGTGTGTGTGTGTGTGTGTGGAGTGCCTTTCTGTACACCTAGTAAGATTACTAACATAATTTAAGTACATGCTACATAGTAATGATGAAATACTGTATTACTGAATATTTTTTTCTCTTCTGAATGTTAAAAGATGTTGTCACCTGCAAAGAACCTGGTAAATAAATGAAGCATTAAATAAAAGTATTAATCTTTTAAGTGTTAGCAACAAGGAAAAGCTGTCTCAAAATGTGTTTTTTATGTTATGAAAATATTACTGAATGTAATTATTTCAAAGATTGGTTTGGAAATGCTAGTTTTGGAAATGTTTTTGTTAGCACTAGAAGGTTTAAGTTAGATTTTTGACTCTACTAAATGAGGAATCTTTTACAAATGCTCTTCTTTGGAGACTAATCCATGTACAAGAAGTAAATGCATGGGAATTGTGTGTAGGAGCAGTCTGAACAAAGCATTAACACCGTGAAATCTGTTTTTAATATCTTAACCCACTTGATCTCAGGTGCCTCCCCCCCTAAAAAAAAGTAAACCACTTCTAAAGCTATACAAAACTATCTTCCAAGGGAAAAAACATCTAAATTCTTCTACATAATATATCATTCATATGGTATTTTGAATAACACTTCATTTAGCACCTTCAGATTGATTGGTGCTGATCATAAAATTTCATACATGCACTTTCGTAATATTTTGTGTATAATGTAATATGAGAAGGTGCCATTAAGATCAGTGATTCTAAAGACATGTGGAAATAGATGTCTGACTTCGATAAGAAGCTCTTAAAGAGATTTCGGAGCATAGTCTTTCATTGTCATAGGCATTTCTATATACAAACATGAACTTATTCTTGAAATTAATTGACATAAACTTGATATAGAAAAAAAATGAGTTAATAGTTCACAGTATATTTTTGCTAAAGTTAGCATTGTTTTTCTGGCTATCAACTAATAAGATAATATACTGTTCTGTCTTTTTCCCCACTACCAGTTCTATTGTCTTATGCACTGGATAACATTTCCTATAAGCCTAGGCTAAATAAGGAATATAAGATAAGATAAATAACTACTACTAAGAAAGATTGTGAACCCTAACCCTAAACAGACCTCATCTATTACTGAAGTACCAGAAAAGAATGATTCCTGTTTTTGAACGTGTGAAGAGCCAAGTGTGATGTTTATTACTCTTTTCTATTCTGTAGAACACTATAAACACCACTGGTTCCCTGAAAAGCCATGCAAAGGATCAGGCTACCGCTGTATCCGTATCAACCATAAGATGGATCCCCTGATTGGGCAAGCAGCACACCGGATTGGACTTAGCAGCCAGGAACTGTTCCGGCTTCTGCCAAGCGAACTTACTCTCTGGGTTGACCCGTATGAAGTATCCTATCGTATTGGAGAAGATGGCTCGATCTGTGTGCTGTATGAAGCCACACCAGCAGGAGCAAGCCAAAGTAGCACCAGCATGCAAATGGTAGACAGTCGAATAAGCTGTAAGGAAGAACTCCTCTTAGGCAGAACCAGCCCCTCAAAGAGCTACAATATGATGACTGTATCAGGTTAAGATAATAGCCTGTGGATGGATCATCATAGAATGGATGGATAAATTTGGTTTTTACTTTGGGTGGGCTCCTCTGGGGATGGATTACGGAATTTAAACCATGTCACAGCTGTGAAGACCTGGCACAACATAGAATGGTAAACTTGATTTGATAATGGCAGTGCCATAGTTTCGACAGTACCTTTCAGTGATTTAATAGCCTGTGAGTATAGATGATTGCTTGATTTCCTAATGCCTGAAGTTGTCCCAGATAGGCTGCAGTTTTCTCCCAGACATTTTTCTTCTTTTTTTAAAAAAAATGCACACACACATTTTCAGTCTAAGTCTATAGCTATAAAATTGTTCTCTGCATTAAGTGTTGCAGAGGGAATTTGCACTATACATTTTTTAAAGTTACCATTTTTGGCAGCTCAGTAACGACTTGTTATAAACATGGTAATACTGGAAATTTTATTCAACCAGACTTTTACCTAGCACTTAACAATATATATAAACTGAACATAAGTCACACTTAGTGGCCATGAACTGGGGAAAATGGTTCGGTTGCTGTTTTGTATTGGCCTTCAAGGTAGTAAGTGAGTAGGCTGTGCTATGCCAACAGGCTAAAGAGAGACCATTTAAAGACACTGTCTGAACTGTGGTGTATTTTACCAGCCAGCTATCTGTACATTTGCTAGCTTGTAGTTTTCTAAGACTGAGTAAACCTCTTATTTTTAGAAAGTGGAGGTCTGGTTTGTAATTTCCTTGTACTTAATTGGTAAAAGTCTTTTCCACAAACCACCATCTATTTTGTGAACTTTGTTAGTCATCTTTTTTTGGGTAAATTATGAACTGGTGTAAATTTGTACAGTTCATGTATATTGATTGTGGCAAAGTTGTACAGATTTCTATATTTTGGATGAGAAACTTTTCTTCTCTCTATAATAAATCATTTCCTATCTTGGCATTTTAATTTAATCTCTTGTCGTGCTTGCATAGGATTAGTTAAAAACTATTTTTAATCCCAGTTAATGTATTATAAAAGAAGCAGATGCAGGGAAAAACATGATCATTACAGATGGATGAAGGAAATCATTGGAGTATGAATGTTTGAGGAGCCTAGAACACACACTGAATGTCTCACTTTAATTTTTAATACTATTCAAAATTGATGAAAATATGGAGATAATGCAAAGGTCTATTAATTCCTGAATATGTGGAAATCGTGCTGAAGTGACTTCCAACAAACAAGAATTGCGACCAAATCCAGAGGATTAATGTTTATATGGTTGCCCGATGAACAAGGATATAGCAAACAAAGGTGGTTTACCTAATCCACCACTTAAAAACACAAGAAAAGTAATAAAAAAAACCAAAAATATATCTTATTTCTGACTTGACGGATACCTTGCTCAGTTGGTATTTACTAAAACCAATGTTGCACAGCCTTTAGGAGCAAGTTAACCGCTCAACAGAAAGGTTTGATTTCCTTCCATTCTTCAAACACCAGATTCCCTTAGAGATCATAAGATGACCTTCAGCAAAAGGTATGTATGCTTTTCTTTCCTGATCTAAAGAGTTGAACCTAGGCACATGGAAGTTAATTAAGTTTCTGTTTAGTAAGACTGGATAGGAATGGCTTGAAAGTTTGAATTTATAACTGCAGCTTGTCAGTGGTTTCTGTTCTTCACTGCTGCCTTCAATCAAAGGTTTCCCAATGCAAGAAATTCCCACATAACCACAATTGGCCCTGTGTGATCTGACTACTGAAGTGCTAGAAGATATAGGGGACACTGACATTGCATACCTTGCCCATTCAAGATCAAGCTGCTGGACAACCTCTTGATGAAACTAGCTTTATAACTTGCAAAATACCTAAAGTTAACATTATTATTCCGGATCTCCCCTCCTTCCGCCGTGCCCTCAAGACATGGCTTTTCCATCAAGCGGGATTGGCCTAGGGGGGGATTTTATAGGGATTTTAAAGGGATTTTATAATTTTTCTAATACAGGTTAATTAATATATATTTTAATTTGGCTTTTAAATATTTATTGTATAGCTCTGTTTTTATTTACCTGTAAGCCGCC
>NW_015386141.1:904412-920917 GCF_001527695.2 Protobothrops mucrosquamatus
AATTGTAGCAACCCCATTCCTAACATATTTGGAAAGTTCCAGGTTGAGGAAGACTGCAGTATGTAGTGAGATAAATTGATTTGATGGTGGTTTTCACTCCACCCCCAGGTTGCTGGAAATATGTGAAGGGGCATCAACTTGCATAACTTACCTCCAATGAGCAATACATTGGGGGGGTGTTTGCGTTTGTGAAATGAATTTCAACTGTATTCTATAGGTTAGTCATGCTTGTATGAGTCAAATGACAGCAAATTCCAATTTTGAAAAGAACATAACATTTCAATTAACTTCCCCAACGTCTGTTGTTTAAACTGAGTGTAGCAGTGTTATAGAAGATAGGCCAAGGAGAATTGTTCATCTAAGCACTACATAAATGGATTCAAAATGTTCAAAGTGCATCAGAAACACAATTCAAAAGAGCTTCCTCCTCCTTTCTGAAATATGTTCAGATTTGTGACACTTCACATTCAAGATGTTTTGTATCCACATAAAGCTATATCTGAGCAGTACTAAAGAAAATGCTTACACAATTTAGTTGTTTAAGGGTAGCATAATGTTATATAGTGTAACATTAGTGATTTTAAAAACAAGCAAAACTGCAGGGCTTATTCTTATAAAGATGTTTCTTTGTCACTGCATTAACTATAAAGCAATGTTAGGAAGAACTGGTTTCTTTTAAATATGAAATATATTGCAAATGTGGGACTTATACAACCAATCCTTTGATCACTTCCTTCTTGGTGAGTGCATACTTAAATTATCAAAAAAACAAAACAAAAAACCACCTGCCCACCCCACCCTCATTGTTTGTCTAACATCCTACCTCACCTAATTCAAAAGTACTCCCCATATATTGACTTTAGTTGCTAAGCAAGTTAAAAACTAGGTTTTTACCATGGAACAAGCCAGTGCTAGTTCTAACCTTAAGGCTTGTTTCAAAGTGACTGTACTGTTGCTGTCATACATCAGCAGAACACACAGTCCCTTTAGTGAAAAAAGCAATACTCGAGGGTATTTTCAGAATGGTTTCCTGTGACTCTGAAATGTAGCCTTTCTTTTTCGTGCTTGACAGATCTGCAGATGTAACTTGGTCGATCAAGTACTCTCCTATTTGTTTTCTTTCTATGCAAGCTGCGGAACCTATAACTCTTCCCCTCATGATGTCACTTCAAGACATTTATAAACATTGTTAGGTTGTCTGTTTCTGCCAAGTGGCTTCTGTATTTGCTGCAGGAGGCTGATAAGAGAGACTGAATTTGAATAAACTTCCCTTGTGCTAGATATGAAGCTTTAGACATCTTAGCAACCAGCCGGATTGAGGCAATTTTTAAAAAGCGTTTGATCACTTTGGGAGTTAGATAGAATTATATAGTGAAGAACCATGTAGCACCAGATTGTTAATACCCAGAAGATGGGAGCTAGGGTGAGAAATGTCGCTATGATTAACTTATCTTTGGACTGAACGTTGGCAGAGTGTGAATTCAAGTGTTACAAGTTGCAAAATTGCCATCTTACATCGACAGCAAAGACCTTAGAGAAATGGGGGAAAAATGTTGCCAAAGGCCATCCTTACAAATTCACGATTAAGGCAGACTAAGAAATGAAATCCGTTCCACCTAGCTTCAGCTATACTGTCTTATCATAGCCCCAAGTTGTAACTAGGTCAACACCTTCTATAATGTGGATGATGGTTATTGAGTGAAAGAAATCTTAATGTGTTTTAAACAGCTAAGAGACTGAATGTTCTTATGAACACTCTTCTAAGATGTAAAAAGATTCTTTACTGAAATTAAATACCTATGTAACACATCAGGCATTGTCTAATAGTAATAGTAGGAAACTTTGTGTCCTCCAGATGCCTTGGATTTCACTGACATCAGAACCAATCAATTTGTGGCAAGGGATTATAGGAAAACAGATCTCTATTTTTTAACAGTACTTCTATTAAAAAAATGTTAGCATTTCCAGTGTGACACTTTGTTTTTCAATAAGTAATTAGAAGGAAAAAATGTTTGGAATCTTTTGCCTTCTCAAACAGCCTAGAGTGGCTTAAAAATATGAAAGTACCAAAATAGTAAAACATGCTAATTGTTGAACGTTTTTGTGTCATTTTACTAATCAAATACCAGAGGCCTATTATATTAAGACCCATAATTCAACAAAGGTGGGGTTTTTTATTATTTTCCCTAATCCTTTGCTTTATAAATTGACTTTAGAATCAATACATTGCTCTGGCAGAGTAAAGAAAATAAATGGCATTACTGCTTTGTCCAAACAGAATTGAGGCTAGTCTTTATTTTCTTCTTGGAACTCTATCTACTGCCTAAACAATCTAGGGCCAAAATGGTGAAATCTTTTTATCTCATTTATAATTTCTTAAAGCGCCACCCGCCAGATATATCAAGTTACAACTGCCTAGTCATAACCAGGGTGAGTTTGCTTCTCTGAGATGATAGGGGTTTTAGGTTCCAGATTGCAAAGGAGACTTTAAAGAATGAATTGTCTGTACTTCTGTTTGGAAATTAGACCAGCACCTTAAAAACATTAAAAACTTGCAGTAAATAATTCTATTGCAGCATCTTAATTGCATTAGTTTTATCATCATGTTTATTAGTGGCATGTTTCCACATTGGCCTATGCCATGCCATGCTTGTTTGTTTTTGGATTAATGTAACATGTGAACCAAACCAATATTGCTTGTTCAACAAATGTTTAAGAAACTTGGCCTAATCTCAGCTGTAAAAGCAACCTTCATCTATAGACAAACTCTGACACTGTTAAACGTTTCAGCATGAAGAAAGCAGTTGAATTATTTAGCAACTTTCAGTTAAACTGCAGTGGCCTTGATTTTTACTGCTACCATTCCAGCTTTTGCTTATAAGGACAGATGACTGCCAGAATGAGATAGTTTCAAGTAAATTTATGTATATTTGCATTTACATAAATATACTGCTAATGGACATATCTAGAGAACTGAGGTGTCTGAAGACCTTAATATTATTTACATCATTATGAGTAATCTCTTCCACGAATTTGTTTTCAACATCATTGTTTCAAAACAAATACACTGGATTTCTTTTACCTACATAAAACATTTATTTTAATTTGTCTAGTATCCATGTTTTTTTAGAAAGGTCATATTTTAGGATTCTAGTGAATTCCTTTATATTTCTATAATACTCCGCCTTCTGTCTAGAAGTTTCTTTCTTTTTTTATGGCCAATCTTCCCCTGAGAAACATTTCAAATAGCCAATCTATTCTTATCATAAGAGCCTTGGAGGGGGGCATAATAAGTTAAAAAATGTTGAAGGATCAACAGTTTGCTGTAAATAATTGACTAACCTGAATGTGCAGATTAGCTATCTCAAATCTGTATTGTGGAGACAACTTTATGATGTATTTTGTAATTCAAATAACATTAATTCTGAGACAAAGCATGTTTCAATTTTTATAAAAAGCCTTTTCAAATGGATTTTAGAGAAATCAAATATTTTGCATATATTTTTAATAATACCTCCAGTTATTTTTCTTTATGGATGATTGATTATGTGCCACTGGGTTGTTGTTGATTTTAACTACCGCACAGATAAAGTGATACATTCATTTTAAAAATAGTTGCATGATAGCTCTATAGAGAAGCGGTACCCAAACTTTCTGGCTTCATGGACTGGCAGCAGTGGCAGCCGGAGCAGATGGTTTTGTGCATGCAACTTAGCTCCTGGACATGCACAAATGAAGCTTCATGTGCTCGCCTGCCCCTTGCGTGGCCCAGTTCCCAAGGCCAGTTCACTGGGACTATAGTTCATACCTGCCTGTTCTATAAAGTGTCTTATTAATTAATTAAGTTGCATTTCATAGAGACTTTTGTGTATGTAATGTGGCCTTTAAAGAATAAGTGGGGTTATTAAAGTAGCTGTCAACCTAAAAGCATGAAGGATCTTAAATGAATCCAAGAGTTTATAATGAAAAATGAATATGAATGTTATAAAGACTTTCCTTCAACCTAGAGAACTACCAGTATATTGAACTATAGTTCCCGGGTTTCCAAGTTACATGTCCCATGCTGGCTGGGAAATGGATAAGAGTGAACATTGGAAAATCATCACAATGTTTCTATTCAGATGAAAGTAATATTAAAAACAAATATTGAAACAATAGCTTAAAGTTCCAAAATTTAGGGAAATTGATAATTAAGCACCTGAATTCTAACTTTAATTTCCCCTTTTGAAACTTTTACCAAAAGTTCAATTTTATTTTTTTTAATACAGAATATGATAGATAGAAACTGAAAGCAACCAAATGCCAAGTTCAGAATACTTTTTTCAGCTTGCAGTAAAAGATTATAAAGATGAATGGCTACAAGAAAAAATATATTTCCAATTTTGGTGATTTTGGCAGAAACTTGTCACATAGTACATCTGATATTTGAGTGCTGTAAAGAGTATCTGAATAATTATATTAATCAACTATTTTTTAAATATCAAATTAAATTTACTTTTCCCTTTATAAGTAGAATGTTTATAGGGAAAGTCTAGGTAGTCAAGCTTTAGATACAAGGAACTATGTTGGTTTACCTGCTTTGTCTTATGGACACAGATTGGAATTTGATAGCCAAATTGGCATGTGATATTGCTATGCAAATTGGCAAATTGTAGTGCTAGTCAAAGAGATATAAGATGGATAAATATAGTTGTATCCATACAATCCTAAACTTGTGTTTAAAATTCATGTTTGTTTTAGTCATTTGGTTTATAGCTTGACTTATTCCCAGGAGCACATCTTTTCTAACTTTTCCTCAGAACATTTAGGTGAGATAAATAGCCTGAAAAAAAGTGGCTGAGCCCAAGTCATCCATTGATCTTCTACAGCTGAAAGTAGATTTGAATCTGGATCTCTTTAACTCTAGGTCAACAATTACCATAGGCCAATTCCAAAGTAACTATATCAATCCCCAGTAAAACTTAAATCATTACATTATATATGAGATAGATATTAATTTGAATATTTTTAGTCTCCTTCCTCTTTTAGCCTGCTGATTGAGCAAATTCCATGCCAGCTGGAAGTATCAAAAGCTTGTACATTTTTCAATGACCCTGAGGTGAAAAATATATCCGTAATAAAATTCTTCCAATTTTTCTTAACCATACAGAATTATCTTTAAAGCCTGTTTTGTTTTTTAAAAAATGAAAAATTTCAGTGTGGGGTCCTTATTGCTTTCTGAATTTGGTTGTTTTCTTGCAGACATTTCATTACCCAGCTAGGTAACGTCACCAGTGCTAGAAGAGAGTGCCTTGCATCTTTGGCAAAAAAACAACCAAGCTCAGCACCAAGGACTCCACAGTTCAACCCTGAGCTACAAATATTCTTTTCTATTGGTACTATTTTAGTGTTTCCAGTAGATAAAGTTCTCTTTTTTAGTGAGGAGTTATTTTTGAAAATTGTCTTTTTCCTACTGCAGCCTAGATGGTAATATACCTATAATATTACATCAAGTCCTTATATTCTAAGGATGTTTCAGTATAGGAGTACAGCAAGATTGCATTTCTCATGCATCAAGGATTCCTTTAGGTTTGAAACACTTTTGCCTACAGTAAGTTAATAGCAGTGAATATTCCAAAAAGTGTGACTCAGCAGTAATCTAAACTTAGAATATTTTGTATACTTCTGCCCAATGAAAGGGAGTCTGTCTTATAGTAATTATCTGCTTGTGCTCTCCAATCTCTCAACTTATTTCAGTTTGCTTTCACAGGTATTTGATTTGAATTTCTGTTTGGGAATTCTTCAGTTTGACTCTGTAGTCTTGGTTTGAAAGTCTTTTGAGACATGTTAAGGTTGCTTTATTTTTGAGCTTTTATTTCATGTAATGAATCATACTTTTTGTAGACTGCTTATATTGCATAATACTGTATGTTCCTCTAATTTATGACAAGTCATTCCTGTCTGCAAAATGGCGACATAACAAAATGCATTTTAATACACATTTCTAGCTGAGTTACAGTTTGAATACCCACTTAATCACTTGTCATGATCGTTGCTGGTTTATTACCAGTAAAATGATTCATATTTTAAAATTACAGTTATAACCTTATGACTAGCATCCTAAGAATAACATTGTAAATATTGTACAATTTCTTGACTTTTGCATACATAAGTAAATTAATTTTGCATAAATAAATAAAATGATCAACTAATCCAATGGTTTTCAAACTTGGCAACTATTTGATGAGTAGGCTTCAAATCAGAATTCTCTAGTCAACCTGCTGGCTGGAAAATTCTGGAAGTTGAAGTTGATACATTGAACAGTTGTCAGGTTTGAAAAATATTTAATTAAAGCATATGTAAAGAGAACATGGCCCACATTTGGCAGAACAATGCCACAAATTAGGATTGGGTGACTGGGGGATATGGTATAGGGCCAGGATTGTCTAATTTTCTTTGCAGGTTTTGGATGGATGAAGTATATATATTTAAATTATTTTATACACAAATTGGAATTTAGACATGCTATTTTGTATGTGTTTTATGTGCTTCAAAATCATGAGAAACAACCTCAAAAAGCTGGCATGGGAGCTATATACAAGCCTTGATGCTATAGAATCTTAGGGAAAAAAGTTTCAAATAGTTGTGCCTCATCTTTTTCAGTTACTAAAGGCATACTATTTTTCACTTATTTTTTTCATTCAGTTATCCACCATGCTCTTATTTATAAACCCTATCATATAGCCAGATTTGTTCTACCTTAATAGTTCTCTTCAGTGGCAAATTAACAAATCAAACCTTCAAAACATGCCTCAATAAGCTTGGAATAATTGATGGGCAACCAACTATAATATTCTGAATTCCTTTGTGCTGTACTTTATTATAAATGTATAAAAGTTTGTTACTTTTTAGTCTATGCTTGCTTGTATGTTTCCTTCATAACATCTGTGTTTATATTGTATATTTATATTTATGTTTGGTTACAGTGTGTATCAGTAAACTGCCCAGGAACGTTTCTTTCCTGGTGCATTCATTGGCTGACTTCTCTCCTTATATTCTGTAACTGAGCTGAATATTTCTGCTATTAGGTTGGTATTACTATAAAAATTACAACTCTAGAATACAGCTTACAATTTTATAAAGCAAGTGTTATTTTCTGTGTGGACCTGCCAGACAGTTTTTTCCCCCTTATGTTTAATCACACATCTGATCTGATTGACCTCTTGCTAGTCAGCTTTGGCTTTAATGTGAATGTTTGCTCTGGTCTGAGCCAGACTTTCCTAGGAATGCTTGGTTGGCTTTTTCTTGTTTGGTTCTTAATCTTCATATCCGGTTTCAGTTGGAATTACACAATAACTGAGCTTCCAGCTTGTTTATGAACTAAGGAGAACTGTTCGTTAGATTTCCTCCTTAGATTGTTCATGTACTGCACTGTTCTCTTCTCATGTGAATTCTGGGATCTGAGACAATCACCTCTTCCTAAAACTGCCATTTCAGAAATTATCCCTTTTGCCATTGTACTTCAGAAATATTTTGTACTGCTTGAACCAACATGGAGATATTAAATGAAGAAAAAAAGAACATAAAACATATTGTATGATATATGGCATATTATCTCCCTTATTTTTTAATGATTTGAACACTATTCTTTGTTAAAGAAAAATTTAAAATTTTCTTGTCTGATTGCTATTTTTGTAGTTTATGGATGGCACTTTCTTAAAAAGCAGTAGTGAAAAATAGAAAAATAAAATAAAATACATTCTAGTACTGTAAACCTCTAGGCTTTTTGGCCTCCAAAATTAATTTGTGGCAACATTACTTTCTCAGTTGTTTATTAACTGGCTTAGATTTCCATAATATTGCTTCACAATTTCTAGATTTTGGAAGAAAAATATTTTTTTGTTCCCTTTTGGTTGCGTCCAAATGAAAAAAGTGATTTTCTGCAAATTAGAGAATTGGCTAAACAGGCAATTTTTAAGTAAAATCAATTTTGAATTCTAACAATAGCATGATCAGAACTATTCTTTCTAGATTCCCACAACTGTATCATAATCAGTAATCTAAATAGAGCACAGCATAGCAGAAACACACACACACTCAATGCTGTTATGTCTGAAAAGTGGATATCCTATTATGCCCAAAGAGAAGACAAATTGATAATGCAATATTAATCACGAAGCACCTATAGAAGCTATGAAGTACATTGCATATATCACCCTGTGAGTGATATTAGAAGAAGGCAGGTGTACAAGTAATGCTAAATTCTGCTTTTGCCACCTTTGGAAACTGGAATATTTTTATGGATGAGAGAAAACTCTGGGTTTGCTGAGGCAGTTCAGTCAGCTTCAGTTTCTGCAACATCATTTTAGAAAATTAAAACATGGCAGAATAAGAACTTAATGTGTTTACTTCCTGATCAACATAAAGCAACAACTAAAGCAGAGCTTTCACGTTATCTTAAACACCATCATTGTCACTGGCTTCAAATTTTGTCTCAAGATGAAAGATATTACTTAAATCCCTGAGATGATGAGAGCCTGTGAGAACCTGCAGGTTGTTTATTTCACCTGTGGGCTTTAGAAATCCTCTTTCTGAGAAATATAGGATTGTTTTAAGTTGGAACACTTTACATTCTAACTGATTCTTAAATAAATATACATAGACTAGCACTGTAAAAATCTAAAAGAATCTCTGCAGTAAGACAGCATTGAACACACGGCATAATATGCAATGGTAGATACTTAGGCTTTATACCCTATAGGCCACCCCCAGGAAAAAAATCCATAAAAAAATGAACATAACAACAATGGAAGTGTTAATCCTTCTCTTTAAATTACAGTATTCTTAAATCTATTGCTCTTTGTGGGAGTGTTGTTGTTCTGTGCAAAAGGATTTTGTTATGTTCTAGAAACCTTAATAAATATAATCAACTGAGTGTTACAGAATATTTTGGCAACTCGTTCTAGGAGATGTCTGTAAAGTTAAAAATAGGTTCTATGGCCACTCAGTTTCACGAGTCTGAGCTGCAAGCTAATCTAATCCTGTCACTGACTGCTGATCCTGTAAATTGTATACTTCCAGGTTTTATAGCTAGTTCTGCAAATGCTCTCTATAAATGTTATTCTTCATGTGCAAATAAAAGATTAATAATCTCTTTATTTTTATAGTGCTTTCCTGTGTCTTAAGTGTTTTAAAATATTTGTGCTCCTCAGACTTTAAGATTATTACCACGTAGACAAAATGAGAAATGTTTGGTCAAGCAACTTGGAAAGATATGTAAAACTATATTCACAGGGTTTAAGTGATATACTGTATCCTATTTTTATGGATTAGGACAAGAATTTGCAAGAATTCAGGGCGTTACTCAAGAAAAAGCCTTCAAATGAAGACTTTCCGATTTTATACAAGTGGAAATAAGTCAGGGAATACACAATAATGTCTAAACTGCACTGTCCCTGCCAGTAATTTCCAAGAAATGGGAGAAACCAGAAATTATTTAGCTGCATAATTTGCATTATTTTTCATAGTTGCAGTGAACTTTAAATGCATCTCTGTCAAAAATGTCCCATGTTGGCTATAGTTGCACAAGCATCTGAGAATATAAAGCAAAACAGCTTAGTTAGGATAGCCCTACCTTAAGTCAAGGATGGAATTGAAACTACAGTTGGAGGTGATATTATCCACAGAGAAACTGGCACACAGTATTGTTTTTCATTGGGAATTCTAGTAGTCTCAAAAGATGCAGGGACCACTTGCATGTTAAGCCAGCTTTTCTCAACCTGATGTCATCTGATATTTCATAGAATTGGAAGGGGCCAAAGGGGTCATTGTGTCCAACCTCCTACACACTAGAGGATTCCTTATATAATTTCCCACATATTATCAAATCTCTTTGAAAACCTCCAGTGAAAGGAAAGGAACCACTCCTTGTGTTATAACTTCTTCCACTGACTGACAGCTTAATCTTACTTTAACAGCATAGCTTCCAGAATTACTAGGCAAAGGGTACTATCTGTTTGGGGACATCATATTTTAGAAGAATCAGTAATTTCCTATATTGTAGTGAGGCTACCAGGGAGAAGGGTAATAAAAAGGGGACCAGTGATTCCTAATGTAGAGATAGCTTTTATGTAAAGATATCTCAGTGGCATCCCAAGGTCTCTAAGGAACCAGCAATTTATTTAGAAGGATGGAAGGAAATAGCCTAGAGTTTGAAATATGAAGCATAGATATATACATTTCTGAGATCTTTACACGTAGTGAACAAGCAACAATTGTACCTGATGTTTCATTCTTGTTTATAATAAGAGTTCTAATGAAACAGAGTCTTATCTGGGAATCTTCTGTCAGGTGTGGTTGAAAGCTAAACCAAAGGTTAAGTATCTGGAGACCTGTGTTATACTGCTCAGCCATGGTATAAAACCTGACAGTTCTTGTTTGGTATAAACAAGACAGTGGAACAACCTGCCTCCAGAAGCGGTGAATGCTCCAATACTGGAAGTTTTTAAGAAGAGACTGGACAACCATTTGTCTGAAATGGTATAGGTTTCCTGCCTGAGCAGGGGGTTGGATTAGAAGACCTCCAAGGTCCCTTCCAACTCTATTATTATTATTATTATTATTATTATTATTATTATTATTATTATTATTATTATTATTATTATTATTTGTTTGTTTGTTTGTTTGTTTGTTTGTTTGTTTGTTTGTTTGTTTATTTATTTATTTATTATTATTATTTCCATGACTCTCAAGCTTTCATTGATATGGTATTAAAGTGAGGGTGAATATGTCCACTCATAGCATTACTACTTTAATAACTGAAATTTAAAATGCACATCATACCTCCTTCACTTTCACTTCCTATTCCCTTTCTCCGGAGTTAATTTTTCAAATAGCATATGTTTATGTGTTAAACTGAAAGTTTTAATCCTAAATACAGGAAGCAATCTTTGTATGCTATAATTGTTGCATCTACCAGAATTTGAAAACAATAACAGATTCTGCTTTTTATGTAGAAATCCTAAGCTGAACCCTTGACATCTCCAGAGGGACTGAGAAAATTCAGTATAAGGAAACGTATATATTCTATGTTTTAAACTGGACAACTGTATTTTGAATCATTCTTCTTAGTAACCATTGACAGTGGGGTACATCTGTGACCTTCAACACTGTGACCTTCAACACTTTATGCACTGAGTCATATTACTGTCTGAAGTGTAAATCCAAGTACTGTGCTGTATGGAAGAGGGAGAAGGATTTTTTGCTTTCCCTACAAAGATAATTATCTGATAAAGCTCTGGCATGTTTCTGTTCATATTTATTAAGAATTCTAAGCCTAAATGCTTTAAAAGTGTAAGTCTTCCTAAATAAGTAATGTTGCTCCATTTCCCTTGCTGTTCCTGACCTCACTATTCATATTCTAGGCAGATATCAAAAGCTTTTAGGCATGATTATTCCTGTCCTCTCTCAACATCTGAAATGCGCATGCAGCATTAGCTCAATAAGTATAACACCTCCTTGTGTTCTCTGCTTTGTGTCTGAAGGCAAACATTCATGTGACAAATGTAGCACAGTTCTTGAGCAAATGTTTAAAGAGTTTCTTGCACAACAGAGATGAGCAAACAGTCACATGGGGACTATTCACATGGTGGGAGAGAACACATTGCAGAAAATGTGCCAGCATCAAGTAATTTAAATTGCCTTTGTGCAACCAAGAATAAGTGACATGAAAACATTGTTACTGCTGTCTTTTTTAGTATACAGGATGAGACGAGCTTCTAAAAGCATACAGGATGAGATGAACATTTAAAAGTCATTCAAAAGTACCAGAAAGGACCTGTTGAAAGAGCAGTAAGCTGCCATTGTCTAGCCTAGACAGTGTTGTACAGTGAAGTGGCCAAGCTCACTGGACACATGTATTTCAATTCTTTGATGCCTCTCTCTCCCTCATTGTCACTAGTTTGTTCCTAGTTTTCGGAAATGTCTTTTAAAAATGTTGCTTGCAGTTTCAAATATATTTCTGGCATTGTTATCATTATGTTTATGTTTTTATATTACTTTTTCTCCCAAAGGAGCCTGGATTGATATAGAATATAAACAAACAAGAAAATCAAAACAATAAACAGTAAACTGCCCATAAAATTAAACAATGTGAGCAGAACAATAACTCAGAGTTCACTTAAAGGCAGTCTGAAAGGCAGTTTCATTCTGGGACAGTGGTTATTTTGCAACAGTTTGTCTGGGTAAATTGAGAGATACTTTTTAAAAAAATGAGTGGTGGGCCCACCATATTTCCACTGGGAGAGAATAATAATAATGCAGGGTACATGGTATCACTAACTGTATAGTAGAACAGGAGAATACATTTATTTTCTCTATGGAGATACGGTCCTGGATACAAAAGTTCCCTTAAATCTAATTGCTACAATTTTCAATAAAATCATATTTGTCAGACCTGCCACAACTTGAATCACTAAAAAGAAATGATCCTTGACTCCATTTGCTGAGAAAGGTATAGTTTTATTCAGGGCTTTTTTTGTCATAGAACGCCCAGAATGGAGTTCCGGCACCTTTTTTGGATGGAACCTTGTAGGGTAGGCAAGGCGGGTTTTATGATGTGTGTGAGTTCTGGCACCTTTTTTTTTTTTTTTTAAGGAAAAAAGCACTGGTTTTATTAGAGATCAAATCTATTGCAATATTGCATAGCCAGAACTGAGAGTCCCAGGCAAAAATCCCTAACTTCTACTTTTCCCTCCCTTAATTGTTTCTCATTGTCTATCCCATGGTAACCAATCAGAATCAGTCAAGATGTTTTCATAATGGTCAGTCCAAGCACTGTTTGGTATGCAATTCCCTCCTTCTTACAGCTGGGTGAACTTGAGGCAGTGTCTCAAGGAGGTACAGCACTTACTTTCATTTTCTCAAGCATCCTTCCCTTCATTCCCCCTCCCCACAGTTCATGGCAGTCTGTCACTGCATAGCAGTGAAGCACAAGCAAGGGTATGGTGGCAGCTGACAGTATTGTTGAACACATTGTTGGTCTGAACAGATAATATTAGTGGGCTAAATGAATATAACTATGTTGTCATTAGTCCAATTTCAATCATTTTTCCTGGAATTAGATCTCTGCCTGTTGGTGCAGTATTTATTTAAAAACAAGTTTTAAGACACCTTTTCCTCCAGAAATGCATAAAGAAACCACTATATGTTTATATGTGTTCAAATTACACAGTAAGAAAATGACAAGGAAATCTATTTTTATTTGTGAATTGTTAGTAGGTTAGCCAATCTAGCTATGGATTCTCTCCTCCCAGAATCACATTGTTTTAACTTGGTGGTCCAATCCAATAAATCTACAAATGCTAATTAAAAATGTTTCATGCCCATTCCTCCATAAATAGCTTTTAGAATCATTCCATCTTCTGAAATTTCACCAAAGAGTTCTATTTTATGAGAATATTTCTGAAATATTTCTTTTTTTTTCTATTCTTCTGAAAAAAGAGGACAATTTTCTCCACCATTTTTTTAAAAAAATCTTGAAATAGCTCCCATCTCTCACCCCAGTAACACATTGTGGAAAATGCCAAATAATAATCCAGCTGCCAAGAGCAAAATCTGTTGGGAAACAAAGAAAGAAACTGTGCTGTGGCCGCTGTTAAGGGGAAGTCCCACCTCTAAAAAGGATTAGAGAATTTCTGCTCTGTCTAGAACAAAAGGGCAAAACAGTATGTCCAATTCAACTGCACACAAATGACATAAACATTTTTGAGTTGCAAGTTGCATACAAATATTCCTATCAACAAGGTTGTTTCAACAATGACCAAAATAATATATGTGAAACAGCAACTCTTCTATAATCTCAAATATTAATTTCCCTTTAATATTATAGAGGGAGATTTTACCTTGGAGCCCATTTAATATGAAATGATCTAAAATCACAATTTGCCATTATATAAGGTGGCTCTCTACTTGGTAAGGTGATAAAACATATTTTTTTTCTTTTTACAAGCCTGTAGTCCCTTAATTCAGGGTATAGCCAGAGTGACTGGATGGAGCTGAGAGTTTACTGGCCAGATGCCCTTCCTGCTGCGTGGAGTTTGCAGTAGATTTTTGTGTGTGTGTGTGCCGCAAGAGAGAAACATATGCTGCTGCCTGGGATTGAATCTCAACCTTCAGAGTGGGAGTCGAGCATCTTCACTACTAGGCCACCACACCACTCAAAGGTGATAAAACATTTAAGAAGTAGAAAATAAAGGGGGAAAAATGGAATAAAAGCAAAGAAAAAAGGATTTAGGAAAGAGCAAGCTGATTGTGCTGAAACATCATACAAGTTGGATTTCAGAAACACTCAGTATGGGTATTTTAAGTTAGGTTGAGTATAACAAATAGTTATTTTAATGAGAGACTATTGCTTGCTGCAAAACTGTCTCCTGTTACAACCTGTCTAAGTATTCAGGTCTGCAGGATAGGCTATTTTGATGACGTCCATACTTTGTCAGCAAAGTATCTTTCTGGCCAGCATGAGAAGGCTGTCTCCCAAGTTGCTGTAGGGCTATGGAATATTCCCCATAGAAGTGGCCCTTCACATTGTTCTATCAGCATTTTGAAATTCTGTTAAGCTTTGCCCTACTTTTCATTGTTAATTAGTTTTAATGTTTTGGATTGATTATATGCTATCAAGACTGTTAGTAACCACATAGATTGTTTCCATGAAGCTTTAATCTACCTTTAATTACTAATGTTTCTGCTTTGTGTTGCAATTTTGTAGCTGTCTTGAGTACTCACTGGAGTTTAAATAGAAAAAAGAAATAGCTTACTACATGAATTGATCCACTTATTTTACGCCATGAAGTTTCTCTTATAAGAATATACTTTTCTTATCTTCTTATCTTGACTGATTTAAGATATGCATGATCTATATTTTTCACATAAAGAAATGCAAAATGGATAAAAGAAAAAGTTTAAAAATTCACTTAAAATACAAAAAGAAGTAGGGAGAGAAGAGAAGATTAGAAATTCTTCAAACATTTTCCACTTCATAGGTGATTGTTTCCTCTATAGCAAAAGTATATATATTTACTCTTTTCTGAATATTGTGTGTGTGTGTGTGCCCCTGCAGGTATGAAATGAAGCTCTTTAAAATATAAGATATATAATTGTGCTTTTAGAATTTCAGGAAAATGTGAAGCTGATGATCACTATGAAATTTCCATGCCTTTTTGGTTAATGAACCCACTAAGAATCCCTTGCTATTCCAGAGAGTTTCATTTCTAGGATGCTCTACCAGTAGCAAAGCAACAAATTCTGTGATACTATTAAAAAAGAAAGAAATCCAACAACAACCAAATATTTTGGTATGAGTTTCTAAGTAATAGCTATCGAACTTCTGAAGTCTGCTGAAAGAGACTCTTGTCTGTTAAAAAGCTTGTGTCACAATATCTCTTTTCTCTTATCGTTCAAATTTTGTTAGCGGAGAGAGATCTATGAACTGCTTTTTCAAGTCACATTGCCCTGGCAGGATTGTGAACTAATGCAATACAGCTTGGAAGAAGGAGGAGAAGGATGGGAAGAAGAATCCAGGCATCCATGGGTGGGTAAGTACTGAAAGATGTGTCACAACAACTTGACGCAAGCTCGGTCCTTTATGTATCTGCCAATATATGAGTGGATCTTGCATTTGACGACAGAATACATGTCGATGACACAATACATTATTTTGGCATCACTGTGATTAGAAAGAATGCCCGTGAGTGTCTCTGTGCTTGATAACGGAGAAGATAGGTATTTTCCCTTGCTTTCTTCTGGAATATTAGATAAAATTGCCAAGTAGTTTAAATGTTCTAGCAATTTCCGGCAGTTTGGACTACATTAGAGAGGCAGGGAAAGGCTAAAAGATAATTTATTTATTTATTTATTTATTAAATTTATATACCGCCCTATCTCCCTTGCGGGACTCAGGGCGGTGAACAGGCGATACTAAAAACCACGATAATAAATAAATAGTTTGTTTTAAAATCGAATTAAATAACAGGCCTGTTCTAAAAACACACACGTAAACCCCCCCCCCACTGAAACATAATCAAACTACGCCAGGCCGGCCGCACAGAATAGATGGGCCTTCAGGGCTCGGCGAAAAAGGCGCAGGTCCGCAACTGCACGTAGGTCGGGGGGTAGGTCATTCCAGAGGGCAGGAGCTGCCACAGAGAAGGCTCTCCCCCTGGGGGTCACCAGCCAGCATTGTCTGGCCGACGGCACTCTAAGGAGGCCCTCTCTGTGGGAGCGGACTGGTCGAAGGGAGGTGTTTGGTAGGAGGCGGTCTTGCAAATAGCTAGGTCCATTGCCATGGAGCGCTTTAAAAGTTGTTACTAACACCTTGAAGCGCACCCGGAAGGCCACCGGCAGCCAGTGCAGCTCGCGCAGGAGAGGTGTTACATGGGAGCATCTAGAGGCCCCCAAAATCCCCCACGCAGCCGCATTCTGAACTAGCTGGAGCCTCCGGGTGCACCTCAAGGGGAGCCCCATGTAGA
>NW_015386141.1:921017-925720 GCF_001527695.2 Protobothrops mucrosquamatus
GCCCCCCTGCCAACACAAATTGCATCCGGTCCGAGAGGTAGGAGGAGAACCACCGTAAAACGGTGCCCCCCAACCCCAACCCCCCTAACCGGTGCAACAAGATACCATGGTCGATGGTATCAAAAGCCGCTGAGAGGTCTAACAGGACCAGGATAGAGGAACAGCCCCTATCCCGAGCCCTCCAGAGATCATCAACCAATGCGACCAATGCCGTTTCCATGCTGTGCCCAGGCCGGAAGCCGGACTGGCGCGAGTCTAGATAGACAGTTTCTTCCAGGTGCTGAGGGAGCTGTCGTGCTACCACACTCTCAACAACCTTCGCAAGAAAGCGAAGGTTGGAGACAGGCCGGTAGTTGGCCAAAGTAGCCGGGTCCAGGGAGGGCTTCTTGAGGAGGGGCCTCACCACAGCCTCTTTCAAGGCAGCCGGCAAGAACCCCTCACTCAAAGAAGCGTTGACGATTCCCTGGAGCCAGCCTCGTGTAACCTCCTGAGAGGCCAGTACCAGCCAGGAGGGACACGGATCCAGTAAACATGTGGTGGTGTTCAGCCGTCCCAGCATTCTGTCCATGTCCTCGGGGGTCACAGGATCAAACTCTTCCCATAAAATGGACTCAAGACCTGCCTCCATTGGCCCGCCTGAAGTAGTCCAATCGGAGGCTGGCCCAGCCCGGATCCGATCGATTTTGTCATGCAGGTAACACCCAAATTCCTCTCCCCGACCCTGCAAAGGGACATCCCGCACCCTCTGATGAACGAGGGAGCAGGACACCCTAAACAGGGCGGCAGATCGGTTACCTGCAGACGCGATAAGAGCGGAGAAATAGTTGCATTTCGCCGCTCTTATCGCTACTAGGTAAGTCCTCAAATGGGACTTTACCAATTTCCGATCGGATTCGGAGCGGGTGGCCCTCCAATTACTCTCTAGGCATCTCTTCCGACGCTTCATCACCCTCAGCTCCTCGGAAAACCAAGGAGCCAAGGTAGACCAGCATCGGGTGAGGGGCCGCAAAGGCACGACCCGGTCCAGGGCCCCCGCGGCCGCACCATTCCAGGCGGCCACCAGGTCCTCAGTCGAGCTGCGGGTCAAGGTCTCAGGTATTGGCCCAAGCTCCGTCTGGAACCTCTCAGGGTCCATCAGGCGCCTAGGGCGGAACCATTTTGTCACTTCTGGTTCCGCCTCCCCGCGGTGGGGCGTAGCGGTAGGAAAGGCCAGCTGAAGGAGAGAGTGATCTGACCATGACAGGGGCTCAACGACCATTTCCCCTAAACCATGATCACTCAGCCACTGGCCGGAGGCAAAAACTAAGTCCAATGTATGTCCCCCGGTGTGGGTAGGGACATCAACTAATTGGGTCAGGTCCATGGCCGTCATGGAGGCCATGAACTCCCGAGCCACCTCAGATGCTTCACCTAACGATGGCAGATTAAAATCCCCCATGACTAACAGTCTGGGGGTCTCAATCGCCATCTCGGCTATCACACTGAGTAGCTCGGGTAGGGCTGCTGATACATAGCNTGGATCCAGGCCTTCCCTAATAATAACCGCCACCCCCCCACCCCGACCCTGGGCTCTCGGCTGGTGAAATGCACGGTAACCTGGCGGGCACATTTCAACGAGGGGCACCCCCCCTCTTGGCCCAGCCAGGTCTCCGTAATACCCGCCAGGTCCACCTCCCCCTCCGATACCAAATCATAAATGAGGGGGGCTTTATTAAACGTGGACCTGGCGTTACACAGCATCAGCCGAAAGCCCAGGCCCTGAGATCCTAAACCCCCTAGGTTGCAAGAAGAGCCATGGGGGCCGGAGCGCGCCACAGCTTTTAAACAGCGGGTGCGCCCTCCCCTAGTGTGATATGGCCCTCTGCTCCCACCATATCTACCCCTCCCATACACAGTCTTAATTGAATTGCCCTCTATTAGGCAGACCCTCCCCCCCTCCCCAATTCCAGGACCTATGCCCACCTTGCCAAGGCCTTCAGCTGGCCTGGGAGAATTAATTTCAGTTTGCCCACCCCTCTCCCTGGAACCCCCTAAAACCCGGATTAAAAATTTGATTAAAAATCCCCTTAGGTTGCGTTTTGACCACCTCTCGTGATTAAAATTTTTTTAATTGACTTAAAAAATAAGACTATAGGCTTCAGATGTTGTGATGAGAGTATACTTCAGCAGATATATCTGGGTAGTGGATCCAAGGATTTTGAACCAATCTACATCAATATTGGTGCCAGGATTATTTTATTTTTTCAGAGTTGTATTGTTGAACATAAAACTGAATAGAAACCTTTCTGTGCTTTAAGTTATCATTTTTGGTTTTTTGTAATTGTTGATGTTAAAATTAATTTTAACATGCATGGATTTCTTTGCTATTGGCCCTATTGTGATTGCCATTCTGGCAAGTTAAAATAAATAAATGTTGCACCTCTGTAGTTAAAACAAGCCGCCATTGCCCACACCTCCTCTCTTCCATATCATTCTACTCTCCCCTTTCCACTCAGTCCCTTTTGGGACTTACAACTTAAGCCTCTACTATCCAATGAAGTTGTCCTTCCAGCAGTACTTTGATGGTGCTGCTCAGTTTTGATGGTGAGATTAATGCATGCTCAATGTGTTCACATGCACAATCTACTTCTATTAAAGGAACCACCTGAGTAGCTTGGAAGCTATCATAGAAAAACGTTGTTTCATTTGACAGGAGATGAAGCTCACAAGTTACTGGAATCTCTGAAAATAGACTTTGGCCCAGAAAAGAAAACTACAACAACGACAACAAAAAACCAAATATGAACCCTTGTCCTGATTGCATTCTACATATGACTAAAACTCTGCTTGAGGAAATTGGTGTATCCCGCCCTCAGCCAGTGGTGTTTGTCAAAAAAAATTCACATCCTTTCATTTTATGTTTGTTTCCTTGAATTGTGCTATCCCAGCTCTATGTCTTCACTCATTAACTATTAACATTAAAAGTGTTATTCTAACAGTGACCTTGCCTTTATCACTATTGGTGCTTTCCCAGCCCCTCAAGGTTAGGAATGTTCTATGGCATCCAATGAAGTGGAAAGAGGCCAGAATGAAATGTTCTTGGCTTTTTTAATGTGTTTTTTTTGTTTTTGCTGCAGCAGCAGCCTTCACCTGAGACAGTATAGGCAGGCAATTCTGTTTTCAATTGTGCATCTATTTAATTCTCAAGAAAAGGCATGCATTTGTTGAAATTTCTTTTTTTTAATGTTCAAATAGAGCAAGAAGGATTTTTTTATTGCAGTACCATAGAAGCTCCCTGTATATGTTCTGGAATTCAAGCTATCATTCAGGTATTATACAGTAATATAAATAGAAGAGAATATCTGTAGCTCAGAAGTGAACTGTGCAATCCTTGGTGCTCTCTAAGCTTGGTTGTTTTCTTGCAGACGTTTCATTACCCAACTGGATAACAGAACTCTACATTATCCAGTAATCTCTGTGGTGGGGAAGGAATATAAATCTAGTCCAGCATCTTAATGCTCATATGGAAATTCAAGAGCAAAATCAATCATATATCTAATATATGATCAGATGAAAACAGAGGCAGCTTTGTTTAGTTACAATAGTCTGTAAAAGAATAATTACAGACAATTCTTCACTTCTTGGTAGATGTCCCAAAGGTGCTTTCTTTCAAAAGGCAACTGGACTTTCTTGTTTTGCTTGAAGACATTTTGCTTCTCATCCAAGAAACTTCTTTAGTTCTGACTGAATGGTGGAGAATGGAAGGATTAATTGTCCATGACAACCATGACCTGGACAACTGAGAATCTTCATAGACATTTGCTGGTGGATGGTGGATATTACTGCCACCATAGGTGCCAACAAATTTTTATGGCTTTATTACTTTTTTGTCCTCTTCTAACATATCAGTATTGAGATGTAGTCAATATTTGGAAAGGTCATCTGCATTTTTAAAAGTGTTTTATACCTCAAGGTCATTCCACAAACCCGTATTGAGAAAAATGGAAGTGGCATGCTGCTACAACTTTTCCCAATCAGTTGCTATGCTAATAATACTGTAAGAAGAAAAGCAACCAATGATAAGCAAGATCCTCAGCTCAAAATAACAACTTGGTAGTACAACATATAAGCAAAGTTGTTTTTTTTTGTGAAGAGCAATTGCTAGGCAGAATATTATCTCAATAGACTTCACTAGGAAAAGATGAAGGAACATGGCAAAGATAATTGATATTTCTACTGGAGAAATAGTTGTCTGTATTCAGTATACTGTATGGTATTTGAAGGATGAACCTAGTAGAGCCATAAGAAACTGTATTACCCAATTTCTAATACTGTTGTGCAAAATTTGCTAAGTGTCAGACTGTAGAATATATTTGCAGGCTGGATGTGTTTATATTCTAGACTTTTCCAATTTAAGAGTTATCTGAATTATTTCTCCATTTAAGTGCCCTAATGCTTGCCTAATTATGCATATTTTAATTACATTCCAATATTTATTTTGTGAATAAATGACTAGGAAAGATAGCTTGTTTCGGTATGTAGTATATTCTGACTCCAGCTTCAATAAAAAAAATGAGTATCAAGGTTATCTTTTAATAGAAAAACATATTTTGTTATGTGTTGCAATTATCAGCAAAATACCCTATGAATATACCTCTGGGCACTTTTCCACTGCTATAGGTTTCATCTCTAACATAAGTTTCGTTTCCTATGAAATGCCTGTA
>NW_015386141.1:926239-929426 GCF_001527695.2 Protobothrops mucrosquamatus
TTCTTTGTTCTTTGTCCATACAATGAGCTCATCCCCTCTGTTAAGTTTCGTTTCCTGACTTAAGTCTCATTTCCCAGAAAAGACCTGCCTTGAAGACCCTAAGTTTCTGATACGTAAGCTAAAGAATGATTTAGTGTCTCCTGGTTTCTTGTTCCTCGCTCCATATATGGTAATGAAGACCCTTTCCCCCTCCTCTTTTTGTACATCCCCTAATGACGTTTATAGACCAATAAAAGAGAGGCACAAAGGCTTTTCAGGGCTCTCGCTCTCGCCTGCCATCTCACCTGAAGAAACATGTTGTCCGTGTGTTTCTCTATCTAAGCGAGGTCCGTTGATGGTGTTCAACGTACATCACCAGTCCATTCCTCTGGAGAGGAATAAGTTCATCCTGCAGGCGCAGGACCCCGGGATTTTGCAATCCCACAGTTATGGTGGATAATATCTGGGATCAGGCCAAACAATCTTTAGTATTTTTTTAAATAATTAAGATGAGACTGAGTACCAAGAAACCATCTCTAGAAAATAAAATTGGGGTTCAGGCATGGATATGGTTTTGTTTATATGTTGATAATGTGACTTTTATAGGTTCAACCCAAGTTTCCCAAGCATATAATTATTTAGCAGGGCAATTAAGAACAAAAACTGCTTTCTTTTCCTCTCAAAGGAATCCAAACAAACCTATTTAGTACCCTATCAAGAGCATTTGTGGGAATTTCTAATCCAGCCCTGAAAGTATTGTATGAATTACTTAATGTAAGTATGAAGTGCCTTAAGATGTCCTTTCCACAGACATTGTACCCTCCTGATGTTCTGGCACTAAGTCTTCTAGTATCCTCAATTGATATGAATGAGATAAATCATGAATTACTATGTTTTTCAGTGTAGTGTTGTTAACTCAGGTAATATGACTCTAGATTCATGGGCCACTCCTGAGTATACTATAGAAGTCAAGCTTTAGTTTTGTATAAATGTATTTCAAACAAATATTGAAAATAAATGTAAGGAAGGAACTTTTTTACCATTTATGGTGGACATGTGGGTAAAACAAAAAATATTGGAGTAGGATCCATGTCTTAATACAAAAGATACTTAAAGTGAATATAAAGATAAAACCAGAGACTTTTCTTTTAGGCCTAATGGATTAAGAACTTGAAAAAAATTGGAACTTTGTTGTTATATATGTTTACAGCAGCAGGATTACATTATGCACAAAAATGGAAGGACACTGTGATTTCCACAATGGAAGACTGGCTGCGAAAGTTGATGGAGTGAGCAGAGATGGTAAATTGACTGCTTTGATTAAAGAAAAGAATACAATTAATTTTGTTTCTACTTGGAAACTGCTTTTGGACTTTATGCTTGAAGTGGAATAAAATGAAATTGTGATTTTGGGTTTTGTTGATTAGATAGGTTTGTTATTATAGAAATGGTTAGCATATATTATTATATAAAAGTAAAAAGTTGAGTTTTTATGTTATTACCCTATTTTACTGCACCAAAAGGAGTCAGAAGTCAATGCTTCCCCCCCCATCCTATGCGTTTTCTCTTCCTCCTTTCCTCCCTTAAAATTAACAAAAATAGAGAGGGGGGGAAGTAACCTAAGCTTTGCTTTAAGCAATTGTCCAAAGGACTTTAAAATAATCTGACTTTAAAAGAACTTTAAAAGACTTTAAAAGAACCAAGTCATTTTTGAAACAAGCATTGATACTATTTAACATTAGGTTAATGAAATAGCCATGGAATATAACTTTAGTGAGATCATAATTTCACCATTTTTTCTTTAGTCACAATAGTTAAAAGCCCTTACCACTTTAATAAAGATGTATTAAGCAAGGACCAAGTGAAGTTCCAGGTTGTAGTTTCTTTTATAAAAACTTCTCTAATCCATACCAGCCCTTATGTAGTTTGGAAGTCAAACAGCAAAATGAGTACATTTTATGTGACTAATTTTGTGTGATATCATATGAAAGTAGTCCAATTAGTTCAGGCCAAAGGTGTGAAACAGGTTTACTTTAGCTTGTTTTCAAATGCGGGTTGGGGCATATACCTCTAAGACAAAGGCGGGTTGGGCCATATACCTCTAAGACAAAGACTCTATAGATTGGGACATCCACACCATGTACCTTGTGAGGAGCTGAAATTCTTAACAGATGATTTATAGCTGACTAACAGGCAGATTCAATTCTGGCAAGGTATTGTGCCATACCATTAGACTTTAAGGTGATGACTACCCCTTTCAATTGGATAAGAAGCCTAGTGGTAATAAGACCACAGCATAAAAGATGGAAATCCATAGTAAAGGCTGAAGAAACAGAATATTCTGAAAATTACATGTTGTTCGTTATAGAGTTCTTGAAGGACTATTGTACATCTCTCTCTCTCTTTCTCTCTCTCTCACACACAAACTGTATATTCTTGTATATTCTAGCAAATGTTATTGCAAGCATTTGATCATAAGAAAAAGTGGAATCCCTCATGCTCAGAAGCCTATAATAAAATTTCATCCCTGTTTTGCTTTGATCAGCTTTAGGAACATAAGCGCATAAGAGCTGTCTTGGATGAAAGCCAGTGTTTATCTAGTCAGCATTCTATTCCCACAGTAGCCAACCAGATATCTGCCAAAGCAAGACAAGAACACAGTGACCCACATGTTCCCATGCTTTAGTAATTGCTTTTTAGAGGCCTGCTAAAAATGACCACAACAGTATATTGTTTCTAATACCAGATCAGTTTTATTCCTTTGCATTGCATGGAGCTAACAAGAGCCATAGACTGTGTAATGGCTTTGGAAAGGTAGAGATTTCACTCAGAAAAAAAGATGCAGGGAAAAAGACTAATTCCAGAGATCTAAGAACTGCTGCTCTGACCTGATTTGGGGCACTCCAAGCTGCTTTTCGAATAAGTATAAAATCACTGGGTGGCCATGATTATAGATCTCCACAGAACATGTATTTTGATATTTAGTACTTATTTTCTAAACTGCTTTGCTGTTGAGAATCGTTAAGGTAATTTTCCAATGACAGTATGTGACTGTGAAAGTTGGCCAGCAATTGCATTAACTACATGAATGGTGAAGTTATCAACAGCTAATGTTTATGGAAAAGATAATAAAACAACGAATCAGCGAACACCTAGAGGCAAACAAAGTCATTACTAAAAGCCAACATGGGTTTGTCAAAAACAGATC